>NC_071286.1:80975520-81129689 GCF_943735745.2 Anopheles bellator
GTCATGTCGGCGGCATCGTCGGCCAACGGGGGAAACAGCGCCGTGGTCGGCAATGGAAACGGCATCCCGTACGACAGCTTCCCGTACAGCGAGAATGAGCTCGACCGGAAGGACTACATGACCCACTTGCAGGGTAAGAAGCGCCCTGGTTGCAATGCTACTTAATTTTACAAATTTAGCTAGAAAAGAATGTTCCGCAAAAAATAGACTCTTCAGATGGAAAAGTTAATTAAAAATTAAGTTTAATTTGTCTTTATACGCAACATTAATGTCAAATTTGACGTCTTCTATATCCTGTATTAAACGTACGACTACTTGGTCGTGGGTCTGGTGCCCTTTAAGCAATATTTTCTTCAGATCTACCAAACGTAGTAGGCATAGCGATGGAAGCGAAGAAGATATGAAAGAAACGAAAGTTCCGTTGCCATCTTGTTCTTCTTGCTTTCCATTAAAACAAAGTAGCCTTTGGTGGCGAAACGAAAGTACATTAGGAAAAGTTCGCTCGGCAAACGATAATTAACAAACTCCCACTCGAAGATAATCGATCAGTGGACGAACCATTGGCGGGGTTGGCAACGAAAGGAGAAGGCAGTCGCCTTTTGCCCCGCTCAAACAACCTGAAGCCCCCGCCTCTCAAGCCCTCGCGCGACCAATCATTCGATAATCAATTCATTGCTTCATTTCCGGTGTTTGTCGCCGCAGGAGACATGGCCGCATCGTCCGGAAGCGCACCGTCGGCCTGCTGGTTTCCGGGGCTCGGGCGTCTCCAGTTGACGTCAATCAATCACCCGAGCCGGACAGCCCTGCTGCTGCTGCTGCTCAGCATCCTGGCCCCCCTCCTGCCGGCTGCCCACCGTTGGCTGCTGCACGTCAACCGAAGCGGAAGAACATCCCCACCGACAGCGGCTTCCGTCGGGGCATGATTCTAAGACGGACGGCGAGACGGACTGATGTCTCTTTCTGGCGGTGATTTGTATCAATCCGTGAGTGATTTGCAGATCAACCCCCACCACCCGTTCGACGGATCACCGGATGTCTGGTCGAAAAATGCGTCGAGCAAGGACTCACGCCGAGTGAGCCCTACCGTCGGCCGCCCGGTTCGTATAGCTTAATTTCACAGTTCAGTCAAGGCTACGGCTCCGGAGGGTGCATCTAAGCAAAGTAAAATGCCCGGAAAGCAAAGGACCGAACCTCGACGAAAATCGCGTTGACCGGCGGTGGTAGGCTTAGGGGAGCCCTTGGCCTACTTGAATGGTAGAGCGGCTGACAGTCGATAAAAATTTATAAGTAATACAGAGTATTAAGGTGGTAAATGTGTTGCCTATTGATCGATCTGGAGTCTAGTTAGTGTTATTACAGTTCGTAGCGGGCCACTAAGCAGCTAGCGACAATGCGGGAAAATCGAGACAGATTTCTATCGTTGATAGTGTAAGGGTTTATTTTTCAAGAAAAAGGACAACCAAAAAGGACACGGAAAAGAGGCACTACCCGGGTGCTTGACGGTTCCGAGTAGATGATTACGAAATTTGGGTAGTAACGAGCAGGCCAGAATGAAATGCTGGTGGGGCCGATAGGACTGCGAGGACAACAAGACGGGTACAACAACACGTGAAGCTACCTATCTCTCCGTTGCAGGATACCTATTTTATTTGAAATACTTTCTTGGAGCAAATATACTTACTTTTAGCCATTTGAAGCCAGGTGAGCCGTAGGTCGCCTACGATGGGCGAATGTTGCAATTTTAACACATTTCGTTCGAACTTCTTATACTTGTCGGCGCAGTCGTAGGCTCAGCGTTGTGGCCGCCCAATCATGGACCGCTCAAAAGTCACGGTCGTCAAAAGGTTTAGCCGGTGAAAAAAAAAGAGCAATACGATGGAACCGTCTCGGATTAAGTTTCCGCAAATCAAAACCGTCGCAGCAGCCAGGCCAAGGTTCGTTGAAAGTCGCGAACGGCGTTTACGAAGTAGATCGAAGAAATAGCGCGCCTTCGCATTCGCAAGAAATCGCTCAGCCGCCCTCCGGGAAGCGAGGGCGCCCATTTCAACGGCCAACTTCCAAGACATTTCCTACGTTCGGTGCTTATTTTTGATTCGTTTTCGGGTTTTGCGTAATTCACCCGGTCAAGTCGGGCGTGGACGGAAGCAAAGGGATCCTTTTTCGTGAAGAGGCGGACCAGAAGGCAAAGCAAAAAGGTAACGCCTCGGGCACGGGTCTCGAGAGTCCAGCAACCAGTTCAGCATTCGTGGGCGCGTGGGTAGCGTCGAAATGTCGCCGTGTACATAATTAGTGAAAAAGAAAGGGAAAGCCCAAGCAAAACGAAAACAAAAATTCCAAGTAGCATCGGCAGGTGGCCATGGCATAGACATAACCGAAACGAGATGAGAAACAAATGAAACAAATAAACAACCCACGGCAGCCGAGGCCATGCGAAGTGCACCGCTCGAAGGGCCCACGGAGCTGGTCGACTGTAAAATAGCTGAGTGCTTGCTACTGTGCATGTATGTATGTGTGTGTGCATGTATATGAATATGGGTCCCAAACGGTGTGCAGGCCCTGCGGTGGGTGGGATGCACTTGCTGCAGGATCACTTCTAATTAGATTGTATTTCATGAAGCCCGCAACCTGTCGAAGCGTGTCGACGCCTAAATCCAACCGCCCGTACTTAAAAATGGCAAGAACCTTAGTTCCGGACTCGGAGGGACAACTATCTGACTGTCCGATCCGATCAACGATAGCAGCCTGCACACCGTGGAGCTGGAGCAGCATTTTTAGTGTGATAAGACATAGAAAGGGCGTGAAACTCACTGTCCGCGCATTAATGAGGTTCGTTTCGGCGAAAAACGAGATCGAAAATCAATCGCACCAGACGCTCACCACGGGGACAATGTGAGAAAAAATATTAATTCTATCCAATAGGACTAGCATGGGAAGGCGATAACGAGCGCCCGAAGATGTAAGGGGGTCGCCCCGGATGATGAGGGAAAAAAGTAGGGCCACTCGTCCACGCAGCCGGTAACAAATTGGGGATGGCAAAAAGTGTGTGATTTGTGCAAACAGCTGGGAGATAATAAAATCTTGAGAAGCGAGAAGAAAAAAAAAACATCGAACGAGATTATGTTCCGCTTCGGTTTTGTGGTTTCCGTCCGAAAACAAAGAGCGGGCACAAAGGAAAGAAAATAATCAGAGAACTTGTTGACGGCCGCGACACTTGGGATAAAAATAATGAACTCACCACCGGTAAGTAACCACCCGACCACCACCACCACCGCCGAAGGGCAACTTCCTGGACCCTGATGGTGGCGAAGAAATCTCCGAATCGCCCGGAACATAATGCCCACGTTCCAATCTGCTCGGCTTTCGGTCGAAAGATTCAAATGAGTCGTACCGCCCTCGAAGCTTATCGATAGCGTGGCGTTGCAACTTTTATCGTTTGGAGAAAAGAACTCTGCGGCGAAGGAGTTTAAAACTATCGCCAAGTTGCCTGGAACTCGGTGCAGTGTTGCGAGTCGATGCATAAGAATGATAAATTGTTTGATAAGCACCGTTTCGTCTTATCACCACCAAGTACAACATGTTCACATGACAGGCCGAACCGGCCTCGACCAGCCACGAAACAACGATGAGCCTGGGAAATGGGACACGCAGGCACACAGAAACCACGAAACACGAACACCAAGGGAAGCCGAGATTCCGACCGGAACCGGGACCAACATCCCGCAGCATTCATCCATTGCATAATTTGGCGGTTTTTGGTCCCTGGCCCCAGGCAGTGCCCAACCGCGAGTGGTACTCCGGCCGTGCACGCCGCCCATGCTGGTCTGTTGTGAAAGAGGGAGCTTGATAAAAATTAATTATTTATAAGCCCGGATTATTTAACAAGATATTAATTATGAGAATGGATATTAATGAGCCGCGGCGCTGAGCGCCAAAGGGAAATTATGTGTTCCCGGTGGCTGACGGTATCCATTTCCACGACCTTGTTCCCATCCTGTCGCTCGTTTGTGTGACATTCTGCGCATTTGGTGAGCCCCTTCCGTACACGTAAGACGATTTTCGTAACGTTTTATTAGAAATCTTTCAAAACTATAACCTCATTCAATTAACCAACCAAATTCGTGCTTCTTGAAGAGGCAACTCAATTTCAAATATTTTCCTCTCCTGGAGGCAATGTTTTTGTCGCATAATTTACCACTCTCCAGATGTTCGTCCCGGCTGAAGCCAGGCTGGCCACAAAATGCAAATACGCGTTCCGTAAACGCGGAAGAAAAAATAACAGTTTCCTTAGGTGGCGATTCCGGCCATCCGTCCCCGCTGACGACATCGGACGCCCTTAAGACGGTCGCCCCCTTTAATTTGTGCCATCGGGGCCTTATTGATGTTATTAAAACATAAATAATGTACGCGCGAGGGCAGTTTCGTTTCGGCAATCGTTAGCCCGCTGATTTATGGCACACCCAGGACACCGGTCACCGACATCGGCATTGCAGTTCCGGTTTCCCGCGAGTGCCACACGCTTGGAGCCGGCGCCTCACGCGGTCGTTACTGTTTATCTTTCTCCGTATTCCGTCCGTCAACCGTTGGGAAACTCCCAAAACACAAATCAGCCATTCGAGTCGGCATCGCTTCAACGACTTTCAATCGATCTACGATGAGGCCCCCCGCAAAAGACGCTTTGTAGTAACGACAAAGACATCGACGGAGTGAGCCCGCAAAGTCACGAAGTCTGTTCGACCAGTCTGCTCCCAGCGGGAGACAGAAGAACCGAATTGTTGCTCCTTGCCCACGGGAAACCCAACTGGCCAAAAACAACAGAAGAAAATCCCACATCGCTTGTCTCTCCGAGAAGCGCCCACGGTGTCGCCCAGCGCCTGTCGGTGCCCCAGTCGGAGGAAACCCAAAGATGGAGATTTTCCGAGCGATTTGTTCTTATTTACAGTTTTATTTCGTCCCGGCCAACCGCCGGTCCTCGGTCGATCGGTTTGATTATGTTTTATTTCAGTTTCTCCGACGTCCGATCCCAATCAGAGCGGCGGCCCATCGCCCTCGCGTCATCGTCCGTGTTGCGCTGTGCCTTTTGCTCCGTCTGAAACGGAGCAACATCTTGTGCCTGGTTTCCGTCTCTTTCGTTTGATTGAATCACTTATCTAATCAACTGCCTCGCGTCCTGGCGGTTCTGCAATCGACTGCTTATCTAGTCCCCGGTAAAAGTCCTTCCTGAAGTCGAGTTCCGTTTCCGTTTCGCGCAAGGGCTGTGAAATATTGCTCGCACCAGGAAATGCACGATGGAGCCCAAACAAAAAAAAAAGACGCTGATCATAAAGTTGAAAAATCAAATTGCACAGAAGAAAGTCGTTATTTACCCAATCGATTACAGCGGTAAATACCGATTTGTCGCCCAACCCGACCGGGCCCGAGGCGGGCCGTCTGCTTCCCCGACACGGAATAAACGGATAAGAGTTTCCACAGGCCCGGAAAAGCCTTCCGGTTCCGACGGTAGCAACGGCGCGAAAAAGGCGCACCATGCAAACCAGCCTGTGGGGCCGCATCGAGCGGGAACGAGGAAATAAGCGGCACTCAAAACTTTAGCACCGCTCTACGCTTCCGCCTGGGCAATGTGCAAAATCGGGTGGAAAATTCATCAAAGCATAAAAGCACCGAACGGCGTGCACGATCGCGAAGATGAGGTCGATGAGCGGAGCACCCAAAAAAAAACGATGGCACCGGAAGTGGCAGCAGCAAAGCAACTTTCAACGTAAACAATCGCGGTGCTGGGACCACTTTTTTGCATCTATTTTCGATTCCAGCTACCAGCGCCCTGGGCCCCCTGGGCTGTTGTTGCCTTCCTTCTGCGTGGAACCGGGAAAATTGTTCGAGACTTATTCGACTCCGTCTGGCTTTGTTTTAGTTGCCGAAGAAAAAAAAATGCTTCTCAGTCAGAAGTTTGCCGTTTTTTTTTTTTGTGGTACGGTGAAAGAAAGTTTCGTCCGTTTGTGTCCGAGGTGCAACGTTTCTAAAGCAAGTTTCATGCAATTTTTACGAAAACATCGAGTGAAAAGCGTCGGTTGTCTGTACACGAAAAATCGGGAAAAACTTTTAAACCGGCTGACGAACCCAGCGGACGCCAGCCAGTCAGTGCGGTTTGATTTAACAACTCGCTAAAATATGGTAAGGAATGATTTATCAAACATCAAAAGTTGATCCAATCAACCAAAGCCCTGTAAGCAACCCGAACTAGCCGGTTAACTCTGCCATGCCACCAATTTGGCCACTATTCGGTTGGCTGGTCCCCAATAATTTGCGTAACTCCTTCGTAATAACATAACACGGCGTCTTGTTGCACTACTCAAATAATCGCTCAATTGGCTTCTGCGACTCGCTTCACTTCAACCCACCGATAAGGGACCGGGTGCGATACTTATCACTTCAATCGAAAGGTCGAATGATTTGTTCCGGCCCAAGCTGCCCTTTATTACGCCCCACTTTCCGGTTCCGGACGGGAGAACAAAGCGCGCACCCCCGCAACGTAAGCGTTCGTGTTCGTTAGCCACCGTACACGGCTTAACATCCTCCGGCATCCGGCACCTAGGCCCTACGGCCGCCCTTCGATTGCGAGCACTTGCTGCACATTTGGGTGGGGGGCCGGAAAGCTTTTGTCAAAACATAATTGCCAGTGCCACTGCATAATGCGAAAGACCCACCCGACGCAACCGACCCAAGCGGCAGAAGAAAATTGGCCAAAAATATCTCAATTTTATCAGCCACCAGGCGGCTCCATCGGCTGGCCGCGCTTCATCATCATGAGATCCCCGGCGCTCCCGACACAATGGACTTCCTTGCGTTCCTTTGCGCACCAAACGGATCAACCCGAATCCGGTGGGCTCGGAAAAAGGTGCCACCCAAACAGTTCGATAGCGTAGCAGCCACCGGCACCGTCGGCGGCTTATTGGGTCGGCTGACCTTTTGATCCCCCGATCATGTCGAGTGATATCTTATGAAAATCATAATCGTAATATCGGTGAACATATCTACGGCCACGGCCACCCGAAGCTTCCAGCTGTGCGGCCATGGGGGCAACCGTACCGGTTCGGGGTTCCTGAAGCAACCTTTTTCTTCCGCCCCATCGTCGTCCGGAAATCTGTCGCATTTCGCATGGCAGGGCAGGACTTTCCACTGTTCCGTGAATGTCCTCGCTTGTCGCAAGCAGCCGAGCATAATTTCGTTGACATTTATTGTTAATAAAAATCGTAAGTTTATTCCCGCCCAACCCCAACCCCGCTGGCTCGGCACGGGCCAGCGGGGTCTTTGAGTGAGTGTTTGAGTTCCACGTTCGCCACCGGCGTTCGGCTCCGTCTTGGACTTACCTTGCGCGTTAGCCAACCGTTAAATCCCATTCTTTGCGGTACTTCCGGTAGCCCCGGGACCGGCACGACAAAGAGTCGACAAGACGCCGCTAGTCAGTCGCTCGCCGTACGCTCGCTAATGATCCGTACGAGCCACGAACACTGGGTTTCCGGTTGGGCCATTCGCTACGAGCGTAGTGTTGTTAATTTGAATTAGTGTTTATTTTCAGTTTTCCATTCAAAAACCTGGCACCGAACAATGGCACTCCGGTACAATGGTACCGGGGAATAGTGGGAAGTAGTAGGGCCATTAATAAGCTTGAACCGGAATGGCTCCAGTCATCCGCGAGCGGTTGGCGCTTTTGCGGTTTGCGAAACAACGGCTGCCACATTTGATAAGAAATGAGGTAGCTAATTTTTAGCTGCAAACTCGTTGCCAATCATTACTAATAGCTTTGTGTATGTTGTGCTCACATCATTCAATACCGATTAATTATTGACCTTCTGCTCTGCTCCAGTAATACTATTTCAATCCTTTGCAAGGTAGCACGAACGAGAAGCAATGTCGGGTATAGAAAGGGGGCACTAGCAAGCTTACCAAAGGGGTGCTGTGGAGGCGTTCGACATTTATATTCCTTAACGAACTCCGGTGGGAAATTAACTCACGATCAAACGATGGAACGGAGCGAAGCGCCCGAGAGAACCATTTGCTGAGGACCGTACTTGGAATTTCCTGGAAAGCGTAAGCATTTGTTTAAAGATTTCAAATCCAGTCCAGTCCTTTTGACTTCGCTGTCTTTCGAGAGGACAGTGGACGTGAGAACATCCACTTACTGGTTTCATAACAAAGGTGGAGCATTCTTCTGAAGTAAGTTCCTGGAGAGATGCATACCGGGACAGCCGACGGTGGCAGTGATTCCACATAACAGATCTATGAGTGCTTAATAATAGATAGTGAAATTAAATAAACTAAAGCCATCTCCAAACAAGTATATTCTAAACAAACCTTTACCATAAAAATGCTCGAAACGTCAAACTAAGGCACTAACTTTGTATAAGCTCAACAAAAGTGTTCCCCTTTTCTTCTTCGAATGCAGCTTATTGGCCAAGCAAACACCAACACACATCGAGAGTCTCTGGCCAGGGGCAGAAAATTGTGGCGTCATCTCAGGAATATTCATTTCAAAGATCTTGCCTACTCCAAAGACGGCACGGCGACCGATTACTCACCGGGTCGGGGGTCTGGGTTCGCTGCACTACACCACAGCTCAGCCCACAAATGTTCTCATTTACTTATTTATCTTCGCTTCATTTTCTTAGCCCCTTGTAAGCTGCCGAAGCCAATTCCGTCCTCCGCCGAACCGAGACCGAGTCGTCGGTCTGAAGGAGGTCGAACGTTCTTCTTTTCTCGTCGTTCTCTCCGTCCGCTCCGTCCTGGACTGCATCACTTCGGGGCTAATCGAAGAAAAGCACCGGCGAGGTGAACGACGACGGAAGGGTCCGAGGTGCTGCAATAAGCCACCTACCCGATCCAGTGCGCTCCAAACGGACACCGTCTCTGCTTGCAACGGAAGGACGGCGAAGGTGTGCTGTGTTATTTTTTCATTATATTATCATATCCGTGCCTTCGGTGGCCGCCACTGAATGGCGCTGGGACTGGAAACCGCGTCCTCCTTGTACCTGGCCGTCCCTTAATCGCCACACGTCTCCAGTGACGACGGACCGTTGGGAATCAATCGAAAGAAATCTTCGACGGGCGATTTCGAGGGAAGAAGGGATAAAACGGTAAGCTAATCTTACTTTGTGCCACCGGTCGGTGGGACACGGCGGTTGATGTTTGTGTTTGTCCACTTCCAGCACCAGCTCTTCCCGGAGCTCGAGCGTCTGCTACCTTTTTGAAGGTGCTCTCGGAAAGCCCTCGGAAGGACCGTCGTCGCTCGGAGAGCTGTCGTCGGTCTCGTTGACAGTTGAAGACCCTCCTTCTTCCACTCGAGGTCTCTCGGTGTTCATTGAGAAGAACGGCAAATGGATTGGTACCGGAGTGCAATCGAATTTACAGAAGTAGATCGGCAAGATGGCCGCCCGTCCGGGGGCTTTAGTTTAAATTAAAGGAAATACAACATGAACACCACATGCCACCGGTTGGCTTCTTGTTGACCCCCAGGTTCACCGTTCGGCTCTTCCAGCCGAGGGCTCTAAACTAAACCGACGGCCAAAGACGGCACCGTCCGATAGTGTTCGGGCTGACTTTACTCCTGCCGGTCCCACCGGAGACCAGCTTCTGGTGGGGAGTGTGAAGAAAAGCAAAACATGATCAATTTCTTTAAAAACAGATTCAAGCCCGGTGCGGTTGGTTGGTAGAGTTGGGTGGCCGTCACTAGGATGCATCCAGTCGCGACAAAGGTTTCTCCGGCACGAGCTCAGTGCCGACCTCTTCGGTTTGCTATCAGGTAGATGCAAGGGAAGATTGTTTTCTTAAGTCAGCTCTTCAATTAGGGATAAGCATGGTTCAGATTAATACCGCTACGAGTAAGGACTTACGGATTGGAGTCAGATTACGGCGCAACAGGTAAAGGAGTTAGATTATTTTTCAGACCCACAAAACCTCTTAGACGATGGGAAGTTTAATGAAAAGGAGTACCTTTCTTTTGTTTACATTTTCCATAGTAAAATCAAGATTAATGTTTTTAAAATAAGACTTGCAATTATTCAGGTTTCATTTTTAAATAGTATCGAAACAAAATAAAATTGGAAAAAAGTTGGAGAGTTACGATAAATCGTAAAGGAAACTAAAAGCGATCTAAAGAGCAACACTACACAAAACTCAACAGCAACTATTATTTAACAGAAACCACTCAACTCGTCCACTTAAGATAATACATTGTTCCACAGAACTGTACCAGGCAGTCACGCCATGCCATTTGAGCACATCCTCTCGCAATTAGTAAAATCAACTCCGCGATCGTCGATCCTCAGCGTAGAGAAAAAACAGCTTGGCCCACAAAATAACTTTCGCCAACGGGCAAAAAAGAATGGACACCGGTGCACGGACACCGCCCGGCAGACAGCTTGTCCTTCGGGTCGCTTGTGGTCATTTATGAAACTCGTCCGGACACTAATTCCCTTCCATTCGGCGTGCGGGATCGGGCTCGGCCACCGCAAGAGGACGATGAATCCGTCAAAACCCGTTGCCAGGGTCGAAGCTTTTGAAAACCCGCTCTCTCTCTCTCTCTCTCTGCGACTCTCGGCAGACGATAAATCACATCGCGCAAAACCGTACGGTCCTCGCGAACTCGGCCAGCAGTTGCAGCGCCGCGCAACGCAAAAACTCCCGCACGCGGACGCAGCCAACTGACGATTCCACAGTATTTAGTGCGATTTAGTAGCCCTGCCAGGCCCACTTAGCCGATGCTGACCGCCATCAACATTAGCACCAAATGAGAACCGGGAAGGATTCCCCATCAGAATGCTGCCACGCCAACCTGACAAAAGGATCGTCTGCCCTCGTTTTTCTTTTTCTGTCCCTCCAAGGCAATGCACGCGGAAACGGCCCAAAGAGAAACGTCATCAAATCGGTGCAAAAAGCGCTGACGGATCAGCATTATGACGATGTCGGCCGTCACCACAGGACTCTATATTCCGTCAACCCGAGGCGACCCACCGATTGCACCGAGAACTAGTTCCGGTTCGGTGGCAGAATTCGCGTGGAATTGTCTTCCGACAGTCGCGATTCCGGTTTGGCGATGTTTTGGAAGGATTTTGTTTTTCTCCACCGTTCGTCAGACGGCTCGCGCGGCTCGTATTTATTTAGGGACGACCGACGACGTCCTGGCGCCATCCTGGCGCGGCCACCATCGAGGGGAGAGGGCGCATCCTGCGAAGCACGCGAACCGAGACACGATAAACGTCGGCTGCGTCTGCGGAACCGACAGCGAAGTTCGGTCAGCGAAGTTGGGCCAGCGAATCCGGCAGCCGGCTTGTTATGCTGCGACATCCCGGTGCCGGGGTCCCCTGGTGTTCGGTGGCCTGCGAAATAAACAGGACCGGCCGAAGGAGGAACGAGATGAATTGCTGTCGGAAGAGCGAACGAGGTGGGATACTGTTGCTTTATGTCGCTGAAAACGGCAACCATTTTACGGAATTTAAGTTCCATTCACTCGAGGGCCATTGAGAGAAAGGAGTGCTTTGAAAGAAAATCACGAGACACAAGAAAGCACTTCCCTATTAAGTGAAGTCACTAAGCCCTTGTGTAAGCCGCACAGTTAGTATAAACTTTTAAAAAAGGCCCTCACGCTGGTCGATGCTATGTGAGAAACCTTCCTTTCACAACACTCGCTTGGCCATTCGCAATTCGATACCAAAAAGAGACATTAACGAAAGTTTCCCCATATTTTGCGCGATCGTAAACCCATCTTTTATGTCTCCGATTTTCCTTTATTTGCCCTTACTTTCGCCAAACAGAATTCCCTATATGGAGAAAGTTTCGTGGCGATTAAAACCAATTTTTGCCAACTACTTTCCGTGCAGTTGGTTTAACGTTCCATCCGAACGACCGCAAACGACGTTCGATCCGGCTCGGAGAAACTCGAAGATTGTGGCGCGCATAAATGATCCGTTTTCCAATCCGAGCAGCAATCTGAAGAAAACAACTTCACCGAACTCGGGTGTGCCATTTAATTTGCATTCGCAAGGAGCTGCATTCGCTACGGCACGGCGACCCGTCCGTCTGAAATCTGTCCGCCTCTGAGAAGGATGCGCTTCTGTGACCTGGTGCTCGCGCCAGCCCGTAAACGCTAATACACAGCCCAACATACAAACCCCCCTGTTGTAGGGGCGGTGAGTTAGGGGAATCGAATAAAAATCCAACCCACTGCGTGTGTTTGCTGCCAAAAGCACGGCACAAACCTTACGATGTGACCGACTGTGGGGCCGATTCCGGTGCATAAAACCCGGTGCCGCAGAAAACCATCAACCCAGCAGAGAGAGCGGCCATCCGAGTGCTAGACAAGACAGCGCCAGCCAGCTCAGTCTAGACGGTGGCGAAGAGCGAACAATTTATAGATTTTGTTTACTGGCAGCAGCATCCAGCGGTCCATTTTGGAAGCAGGAAAAGAAAGCGGGCTGAAGGGCGCAGCCTCAGTTATCGATTCCTGCCCGTTAGCCGGAAGCGGGCGATCAAGGCTCGATAGTTGCAACGCGAAGAAAACTTTACCACAGTTTTCGCCCGGAAGTGGATATCATTGGTGGAGGGTTTCGTGCGTAACAATGGCATGGCGCACAGGATACGAATCTATTATGGCAAAGCGTCACAAACGAGAAGACGGAAACATCCCACAAGAGTGATTCCCGGGCGACACTTGCACCGACTGCGTCGTTTGAAATTATGCTGGAATTTATGAGTCAGACCAAGCCGGCTTATGACGGCTTTATGGCGCCATAGAATGGTGCTTTTCGGTAAATAAAATAGAGTTTCCATGGTAGTCGAAAGTGGAGCACCAGTTCCTGTCACTCGGCAATCGTCCACAGGATGCGTGGTGCCTCTCTCAAAACGTAAAGACATCTGCGAATTAAAAAACAAGGCGAAAACTTCCGCAAATTAACAGCAGCCCGAGCCCAATCGACCAGCTGACAACTCAATCTGTACCCCGTTCCGGTTGACCACTCGATGTTTGGCCGATTTGTCGCGGGATGATGATGAACGGTTTCCGGTTCCGGGTTTCCCGGGAAATAAAACCTTCGACGCACTGTTGCGATCGTATCTTCAGCGACGGTCCAGACGGGAGGCCATCATGCCATTACTTCCAGCCGCCCTCCGTGGATTAAGGATTAGGCTTTGGCCTCCTTTTTCCCGACGCCCGAGGCCGTGGCGTTTCCGTTTCCCGTTTCCCTTTTTGCGCTTTTGATGAATCCTGTTGCTCAGCCAATGAACGTTCGGAGCGAGACGTTCTCCCAGCGTCGGAACAATCCATGTCCGTTCGGGTTGACACCGAGTGACAGCAATTTATTTGCAACCATCCATCTTTAGGCCGGGCTGCTCGGTGGCCGCTCCGTGGCATCACTGACAGGCGGCCTTCTATTCAACCATCCATCTATCCACCCGGCACGGTCCAAGCCAGCCACGGGCTACCCCGAAGCTCTACGTCTCCGATTTCCACCTCACGCCCCGTGGACCGAGGCCTACCGGGGCCTAGCGCACGAGGCCTAGCCATTTTTGCTAAATGGAACATGAAACAACGTCGAGGCCGCAGCGCAACGGAATGCAGCGAAAAGTCACGCTCCGCCAAGCGCCATGCTTTTTCATGCGCCTCTCGTTTTTTTTTTGTGGCCGCACCGTGCTTTTTACTGCTCACTGTTTGATTTTATGTTTTACCTCTTTCGGCTGTGTCTGAGTGAGTTTTTCCGCTCACGGTTAAACTTTCCACACAACCGACATGGGACAACCCCACACCAGATGGGACTCGTTTCACGCTGAAAGATAGAAGACAACACCGCGGCCATCACGGCCGCGCTCACGTAGGATCGAAATTGAAGGACAACGAAAAAAA
The DNA here is from genome assembly GCF_943735745.2 of Anopheles bellator. Lineage (NCBI taxonomy): Eukaryota > Metazoa > Arthropoda > Insecta > Diptera > Culicidae > Anopheles > Anopheles bellator. The sequence continues at coordinate 80,989,409 of NC_071286.1, forward strand.
ACCAGGCCGCTTCGAAAACAAACCATGTCAACGGTCGACGGGATGCAATTGCAGAGGCCCAGGCTTCAGCCCTGTCGCCGGCCAAAGTTCATCCGACGCCGGTGACAGCTTCGAGCTCCGGCCAAAAGGCCGAAGCACTACACATTACATAAAAATAACGAAGCTCATCATCTAAAACACCGGACACTGCGACACGCCGTTGGCCTTTGTCCGAAATGGCGGACCGTCAAATGATGGAAATGGTAGAGAATAAATTTGAAAACAAAATTGCTGGCACAAAAAAAACACGTTGAAGAGAAAAGGGCAAACTACTTTTATCTCTCGAGCACGTGGCCAGGCCGCACCCGGGGGGTGAATATCAAACGTACCTTTAAAAGCGATTGTTTGGCGTTTCAGTTCTATGGGTTCGATGTTAAAGGGACCACCTACTGTAATACTGGGTAAAGTTCTTCATTTTAAATCATTAGACCTGTCCATAAGCAAGTCCAGTTTCTTGGAAACCGTGCCAGCGAATACTTCGTCCCAATCGCCTTAAAAGCATCCAACCAACACGAAGACCTTGCTGGTTGGGTAAAAACCTCAACGTGGCCATTCTAGGGAACAGCTTAAACGGAATTAAACGTGGAACATTTGTGTAAACACACATGCAAACACAACCCAGCCCTGTCAATACATGCTTCCGTTTCCGTTCATTATCACCGCGCTGCTCGCCAGGTCCAGGCTTAGTCGGCTGGCCAGCAACCTTTGCAACTTTCGATTCCAATCGAATTGGTTTGTTGCATTTGTAGGTGCATTCGTTTGCATTCGTTCGTCGCGCTGGCCTCGAAGGAGTGTGGAAGAGCGAGGATCGAACCTACCGAATGCATGGCTCTGTGAGTCTCTGTGGGTTTTTTATTGCCGAGAGTTTCCAACCGGCAACCGGTATTCGGTTTGGCCAAAACAAGCCCGTTTGGTACATTTTATTTGCCCAGTGATTCGCGGGAAGTTGAGAGGATTTTCAACTTCACTGGTTCGCTGAGGAGTGCCGACCAATTTTCACTATTCGACAGCGTACCGGGGCAGCTTTTTTATTTAGTCCCTCGACACTTTAGCTTCCCTCGAAAATAAGCTCAGCCCTTAAAAATTCGCATCGCAACGTACCCCAAGTGCCGTTGCGTTAGCGAGTGTGCCGTTTGCGTAATTGGATATTCAAATTATTGTATTGACAAATTAACAAAACAGATGCAGTGCCGTTGCACCCGGCCACAGCGGCGGGGCCGACCAAACTTAAAGCCAAATCGCCGATGCTGCGCGACAAAACAATGCAATAATTAAAAGTGACCACAGAACGGAAATATGCTAATCGAACAAAATAAATTGAATGCTTTGTTCGAACGAATTCGACCAAAGTGTCCAGATATTTTGTCCGTCGGTCCATTATTTGCTACTATCGCCTACGGCAGCATTGTAGATGATAATGAAGTCCTCCGGTCGATGGTTGTGCCGATTGGGCCGATACTCTTCCCTAGCCATTCCAATTGATTGCTATTTTATTGATCAAAATATTACAATTGCCATCGCCAGCCTGCCATTGTTAGTAAACATCCTTTTTAATTACACAGCAAACCACACGACAGAATATCATTTTCCACGAATTCACCTCAACTAGCGATTTCATAATTATCTCATTCAACTCAATAATGCGGCGATCAAAATGCAACGATCCTGGCAGCGCATTCGTTCCCCGTGACAGCGTGGCAATGATTCGGTGAAAATACCACCGACGGGCGATGAGTCACACCAACTTAGTGCTTCCCAAACGCGGCCACGGTTAGAACTGAACGATGGAAAGAAAAACCCCGATGACGAATTTTTATCCCGAGCCGTCCCAAGTTTGACGGGATCATTAGTTTTAACTTTCCCGTGCCCGTCTCGTGATTATGCTGAACGGGAAGATTATGTTGCAGCGGAGTTTCCCAGGGCCAGGGACACTTTAAGCTTCCCAGTTTTTCTTCCCCAATGCAATCGACCCTCAAAATGGTGGCTGCAACCACCATCGAGGACAACGAACCCGCCCAACTCGGTGGTGGTTCCGGTGGACGGTTTCGGTTCCGGGGTTTCCGTTGCGTTGAACACCGGTCTCCCTATCGATGGTCTTTTCCATCCCCCTTATTCCGCGACCCCAGGATGTGTGTTCGGCCCGGTCGGCGCCAACAGCATCCTCGCCGACCGAGGATGCTGACGGCGGTCATGACGACGACGGCGACGGCAATGATGATGATGTTGCCGACAGGCTGGCGCCAGCAGTCCATTTCCTCGCCGTCGCCGCCGCCGCCGCCGCCGCCGGTGCGAACCGATGGGTTTCCATTGAACTGGCAGGTTTTCCACCCGGGCCTCCACCCGAAGCCGATTATGTTCGTCACCCAGTTTTTCTGATTTTCCTTCGCCTTTCGCTTTGTTTCACCCTCCGGAGTCCGGGGGCGCAATGAATGCGAGTTGTTTTTCATCTACGCCCCAGTGTCCGGTGTCCCTCGTAGAGACGCACGGAAAACTATTTCTCCGCAACGAAGCCGAGACGTACGATGGACGACGGTGTTGGTGTCTGCCACCGTATGAGGGTGTGCGTGGAAAACTGACTTCAAGTAGTGGGTGATAACCGTCGCCAGGCTACTTGGCCCTGCCCGGTCGACCTGAACGCAAAGAAATAAAGCATAAAAATCGGAACGCCCGGAACGCTCCTCCGTTGGCGGCTAAGATGACAACGAGCCGGCGTCTTACGGTGCTGGCTGGCTGACGAAGGAAGGCGCCGAGGTCTTCTTCCAGCTCATTTCACGCACGCAACACACGCCTCGCTGTTTCAATCGCGCCTTTGCCGTCCATCGAGCCCCACGCACTCATTACGGGGAAACTTTCGGGCAGCGAACCGAAAATGAACGACTTCACCATTCGGCCGAGAAGTTCTCAAACCCGACGCCGACCGTTTTCCCGGCCATCCAACTTGAGACGGTGCTTCATAAATACGTCGCCGATGCTGCTCCTCGGGCAACGCTGGTTGTCACCGGAGCCGTCCTTTTCATCATTTCACTGAATCTGAGTTCACGAAAAAAAACCACGCAGAAGAGAAGAAACAAACGCGTAAACAGCTTCCACGCATCACGAGCGAAAAGTCAGCACATTTCGCCCATTGTTTGTGCGTTGAAAAATGACTAATGGAGTCTTGGAAGCCGCTCCCGTCTTGGCCGCGTTTCTCTTGCCCGACCGTCCGACTGGCCCGCAAGTAGCGAAAAGGTGGCCCTTGGGTCCTCGCCCACACGGCCCCCACATGTAGACACTTTTTTGTGCGCCATTATTAGCCGGCGACCCTTCATTTTTGCGCCTTCTCTCGGTTTCGTGAAATGAGTCTTTATCTTTAAGTGATCCTCATTTGTGGTGTTGATAAAAAAAGGGCAAATACCATACCGGCAATATAATGACTCATCGCGGGACCACTCGAGTTTGACGTCTGGACGTTTATGTTGTTTTTTTCCCCTGTGCGAGTAAACAATGATCAACAATAGCGAAAAAATATGGTACAGAAATTTGCTAGCACTTTTTGCTCGACTCGAGCGGTCTGTGCCGTTTCTTTTTTTCGTTGGGCACTGTGCGACCGTGGAACAGTAATCATGCTGATTGCAAATGAATAATGATGATAATGTTGCGCATCATTTACCATTTACCATGAAAGGCACCCAAAATCAATACCGCTTGATTTATGATGTATGTGAATTTACATTCTCTTTCTTTAATTATGTTTTGCAGCAACTCAAGCTGTTTTGTGGATGGCCAGTAAGTACGTGGACAGTAGCTTTTGACGTTTGCTCATCACAAAAACCGATTTAAATAGAATGAAAATAAAACATTTCTAAAAACTTCTAAAAACATTCAATATTATTATGTTATTGAAAACAGTTGAATTGTATCAACCGATTGAAAACCGACGGACTCGGTCTAAAACCAAGCTTTTGGGCAAACGTACCAAACTGCACTTCAATTTTCTTTCTGCTTCCATTGTTTGATTCTGGCATCATTCCTTCGAAAATAGCTCATCGCTCATACACCGTTCATCATCATATTTATGCATCACGGACATTGTGGAATTTTGGAGAATTCTAAGCCAGATCCCGGCTCCGTACCGTGGCACGGATTTTGAGCTGCAACATACTTTTGTTGATGGCCCAATTTATTTCGCTCTCGATCGGGATGCCGAGCTCACTCACCGTCAGGCCGATAACGGACGGCGATGTCGATAGACGATTTTGGGTGCAAAAATGTGCCAACAGCATCCCACGGCACGTGTCCTTGTGATGTTTTCTAGATAAACTGTCAGTTTGCTGGAACGTTCCGGCGGCGCAAAAGTCGGTTCCATCGAAAAGCACGCAACATCAACATGGACAGCTGCGCTAAATAAGTGATGCAGCTGATACCGCCGGCTCGGAGCGGCTCACAAAGTTATGCAAGAATTCGGTCATCAGGTAGGGGCTACATAGTCCGAGTGATAACGATGCCATTTTAAGCTCGAAACGAGTTTTAAGCGAACAGAAAAATACGAAACAAATTCAGTGTGTTAGAAGGAATATTTGAGAACAAAGTACTTCGCATCCTGTTCTATCAAAAACAACACAAGCAGATAAGAAATATCGGATGAAGTGTGATTAGCTAGTTTCTGGATTAACCGGAATGGTCGATTTATCGAAATGGCTCCCAAGACGTAAACATGCGTCTAGGATGTTCCTCTTCGCATTGCCCACGCTAATGGGCCGATGTTTGCGTAACCGTTAATCATTCGCTTACGACCGAAAACATCTTGCCCGCTGGACCCCTAGCCTCAAACCGGAAGCCGTATTGTGACACCTCGCCGAAGGGATGAAAGAAGATTTGTTTAATTTATGAACGCGATTCCTAAGCGGTCGGCAAATACATGTTTCGCTTTCGTCAACATTCCGACCGACAGCGTGAACTATTGCTGTTTGCGCACCTAATGGAACCGTACTATTTATGGAACCAATAGTCGCCGAGTGCCTGGCGCTGATAGCCGGTCGGAGGCCTTCTGAACACCAGCAACGCGATTGCAACGCAATCCATTTATTTAAATTAATGCAAACAACCGGAAGCAAACAGCTAACAAATGTTAATAAACTGGAAACCTTTGGCGGGCCTTACAGAAACATTTCCCTTCGTTTGTGATCGAAAGAATGATGTTCGTTTATATGGATTCGTTTGAATGGCCGTTTCGTAGTGTGATCGGTGCTGAACCGTTCCTAACATTGTCTGACAGAAGCACTTTTTCGGTGTTAAGCTCTGCATCCCTTCATACGGCAGACCGCTCTATGTTATAATTGATTTCCCTCGGCAAAAGAGACATCGAACGGGGGCATCATAATGAAATTCCCATCTTCTAGCCGACATCCGACATTGAAATAGCTCTAACACACTTTTTATGATTTATGCGACAGTTCAGAATCGAACTGCTGAACCTATCTGCCGTTGCGCAAAGAATGTCCAAAAACGGTAAAAAATGTTCAAATGCAGATGCCCGAGGGGAAGAAACTCGGACTCGCACTCGGATTCGGTATACCCTCAGTCTAACTGAACGTTGCTTCTCAACGCAAGGAACGTTGCGTAACCTTGTTCAGCGCCGGTTTTTCCTATGCTCCTCCTTTGTGGTCAGAAAATGATGACTTCTGGGTTGGGTGAGTCATCACTGCTTTCCGGAGTCGATTTTCACTCCTTTCAGATAGCTCCTTCTTCGCACCCTACCCGGCTTCGTCACCGGATTCCCCGGCATACAGCCCCGGGCTGAGCCCGAGCTCATCCGTAGATTGGTTTGCAATTTGTGTGCCCTCTTTGACACCGTGAAGCGATGTTTTCGAGTCAACCCACAACATCAACATAGTGTCCCCGCGTTTGCGGTGCGGGGCGCGGTAGTTCTCCGAACCCATCATTCGCCACGGGCCCGGTGCTTTTTGGCGACTTCATCTCGATCGTTCCGCGTTTGTATCTTCATGCGGCAATAAATATCGTCTTTTATGATTTTCATCTTTATTGTTATGTTTTTGTTTTCTCTCGCTCACGCGCTCTCACTCTCTCTCTCTCTCGCTTGTGACCATCTTCGACGACACACCGAGTTTACGGCCCGGTGTCTACAGACCGGCCCCGGCTCAGGGAGAGGGCCGCATCACGATGCCACTCGTTGGCAGAATTAATCGATAGCAGGGGGATTACAATTTATTTCCACCCTCCGAAGGGGTCGATCACCATTTTACGCTCTTGGAACGGCGCGAGGGACAGCGGTACCGGGCGGTGGCGAATAAAAATATTGCAAATGGACTCGCTTGTCGAAGTAACAAAGTGCCCTCGGTAGAATAAATATTACGTGGTTCCTCGTGCAGCCTCGGTCCTTTGCGTCAATTATGGATCACCGCTAGATAACACTTGCTGGGATAGCCAGGTCTTACTTTTTTGCCAACTTTTTCGTTAAGAAGCGAGCTGCAAAAAACACAGAACAAAATCCTGGGCAAATGGAAAGCATAAGTCGCGCACCCGGTTGAATCGAATCGGAACGCTTCATCGGCGACATATGTAGAATCAAAGGGCAACAAAAATTGGCAATAAAGAAGAATTTATGTAAATTCGAGTCCACGATAATGCCGTTACAACGTACGAAGTCGTGATAAGGAAAAGCCATCAATAACGTTCAACAATCTATGTTTTAGTTCGATCGGTTACTCTCTCAATTTGCCATTACTATTGGTGGTCTTTTGCAATTTACCGTCCTCTGAGGGATAATGATTTTTAATATTTATATATTTCCTAATTTAAAAATTATTCTATTAAAAATTAGAAGAAACTTCCATCCAGAAGCGGACCTCGTGAGCTATCAAAAAGTTGTTGTAATAAGTGCAGTAAAACACTCAATTAGATAAGGAAAACCCTGAAAGTATCGTGTCAACGTGCGATAATATTTGTTTGCGTCGATATGGTGCAAGAACCCAGAGCACACTGGACGATATGCACCGGGCCAACCGACACCGGAACCGGACGATCCTTCCGAGCGGGTGCAAATCCACACGACAAATGTTTACACGTATGCTTTCGATGCTCGAAACAACACGCAAACACCCACCACCACCAGCAGCACCGATGGAAGCCAGCGTTGCACCGCGTGCATTTGATTTGTGGTCCATATTGGAAGCGCTGAATGTTTCATGAGTCATTTATCGGCTCTCGAGAAGCTCTCCAAAAATGGGCCACACCACGCGCACACTTCCCGAAGACCCGACCCGATGCGGCTTTTTGCGTGGGCCAAGCCGAAACCATCGATAATGGCCCACGGAACGAGGAGGACCCTGGCAGCCGACATGCGACAATTGCATAATTGAAGGAACCAACAGCCACAACACCTAGGAATGAACATCGCACCCCACTCAGCGAACCGGATGGCACATTCCGCCCACACGGATTCGGATCTCGATTAGGCGCTGCCGACGAATCCTAGCACCGACGGAACCGACCGGATATGCGGCCGTGTTCGGGTTGGTCCGGCAGGACAGGCGGCAAGCAGAAGTTTATTTATTTATGCAATGTCAAAATGTCACACTTCGAAATTCATAATTCAACAAACAGACGCCGGTGGCGATGGCAACTGCAACGCCAATGGCCAATGGCTGCCGTTTGTTTTCGTCCTGGTTTGTGACCTGGGCCCGGGACCGGGAAACACTCCCTGCCAGCGCACCAAACCGGAAACGGCAGCTTCCGGGCCGGCGCTGCTCAATGTTGCTCATTTCGTGCGGCTCCGCGTTATTTGCCTTCGCAACCGTCACGGCGAAAGATTAGTCGGTCGTTGAGAGCGCTGCGGCTGGCCACAGCCACGGTTTCATCCGCTTCCGAAGGTCGGTCGGCGTGCGGTCTGATGGCACCGATTGACAAATACTAATTGTGCTCACGTGCCACATTTTATAAGCATCGCGGACAACATCACGCGGTCTCTCTCTTATCGGGTGTGCAGTGTTTGCCGATTATATTGCGCCGTTTCAGGCGGGCCATGTTTGAACACGTGGACCGAGCACCTGAACTGAACCAGGAAGGGTACACTGCACTGCAAACAGCGCACCGAAAAGCATTACTAATTTTATGTTTCCGATTTTTGCAATACAATTTCTTCTGCGATGGGAAGCCAACGGAATGTAAGCGGATGAGTAATAATCGACTGCCATTTCTGGCGACCTCGTCGCACGCCGAGCGTCCGGCATGAGAACAAACAAATTTCAATTTCCCATTCGCAGATAATCAAAATCGAACCGCCGTCGTTTGCGGAGCGCGTTCCCCGGACGATAATGGGATTTCGCTTCAATCTAGGCCATCGCTGGCTCCTTGCCGTCCTGTCGCCAGCTCCGGCTGGCTGGCTGGCTGGGTCGGGAAATTGAGAACTTCCGCCACTAACGACCGACGTTGAGCCGACTGTCATGCGTGTGTCGCAACATAGCGTCGGGTGGCGTCAGCCGTACCTTGCGCTAACTAGCGCCAAACACATTGAACGGACGCCATTGATCATCGGAAACCGGGCGTATCGGGCCCGGCTTAGAAATGTGGCTTTCTGCAGCCAAATGCATTTGCGCCAGCCTGTCGGACGTCGGACGCACTTCGCCAACGGGTCCCCGGCAGAGAGGAAAGATCCGGAACCGATCCGTTCGGGCTGGCGACAGACTGTTCTTTTCGACGCATCATCGACGCACCGAGTTCACCCCGGGTTGGTTCCTCCTATTCCATTGCCCCAGCGAAGACGATAATCATAATCTTGTCGAAGAACTCCGATGGGGCTCGATAGAGAATTGAAACATACACGCGGAGAAGACGTGCTGCAAGCGATATCGATTTCGCTGGCAAGTACCAGACTTTGTGTAGACCAAAATCAGGTTCGAAGCGATGAGCCAAAGAGGTGGCCTCAACGGTAGCTCGTTAGTTCGGGTTGTTGAAGTGTAGCCGAAGAAACTGCTAGCTTACGGCGGGATGGCGTGAAAAGAGTGTCGTCTTGAGGTAAATTAAGCGTGATCTGATTTAAAGTTCCACGAGCCCAACGAATTTCGATCTCAGTAATTCATAAACAAGTCGACCCCATTGCCGATGTCGTGTTTTTTTTTTGTTTCCACACTCCATCGGACCGTGGAACCGTCTTCACCAAAGGTTCAACACTTTAATGAAGTTTCCATTCACGTGAACTCATAACAGTTCACACTCGTGTGGTTTCCAATTACATGGCTGGGTGGCCAAAAGTAAAACATTAACACTCGCAGCGCGCGGGAAGTTCCTTTTTGCCAGCCCACTGGGGGCAACAGTATTATGTAGCCGCGGTCCCGATTTCATTACCGAGATTCGAGGTCCTCCGTGTCGCGCTTTTCCGTCCGTCCGCTCTCTCTCTCTCTCTGCTGGGTCACCATCTTTTAGGAGTTGGGAAGATTATCTACGAACGAACCGTGTGCACGGCGTGTTGTTGCGAGGAACTGAGCACGCTAAATTGCACACACGTCGAGAGATTCTTTATCAAGCCGTGCCACGGTGCCGTGCATCCGGCCGGCCCCGTGTTTGCATTCCAATTAGCGCGCGGTTGCTCATTTGATGCGCACCGAACAAAGCCAGATAGTGTAGAGTTTCCCGAGTGAAACTGCAAGTGGTCGCTCCTTGGGGAAGATTGCTTCGTGCCACTTCCTGAGAGGTGCCCCTTAAACGAGGCTGCGAGACAGTATCGTAGCTTTAAAGCTGGCATTTTATGTTAACCAAAACAGGGAGACTCCCTAGTGTCGTTAATTTTTAATAATAGTTAGATAAATTCCAACAACATTTTACTGACCTAAGCGAAGAAGAACATTCACCCGACAATCCCGGAACTACGGTGCATAATGCGGCCGCAAATAACTTGATGGCATGGCGGCTCTTAACGGCATTATGCAAAACTATGCTCCTGCTGCTCGGCCGTACGGCCACCGCCCCCCAAGTAGGTATGTGTTTGCCACTTAACTCGTTTAACTTCGCGCATTGCACAAAAGTACTAAAATAAAGTTTCGCGAAGGTGATGCCGAGGTGCACTTACGACCCCAGGCATGGGGACCAAAATTGAATATATAAATTTCACGGCAAAACTTTAGCCAGCCCGCCAGGTCAGGCCGGGATGCTCATCTTGGCGCGGAAACATGCATAACAAGGGCGATGGGCGGCCGGAGACAATCTTGTGGGCCCCGGTTCCATTTCACGGTACATTTGAGTGGTTCAATCGCGCAGCCACACACCGACCGCTAAATGCATCGTCTGCAGCCAGACCGCCGCCATCCTGACACACCGAGCGAGAGGCTTCACGGACAAATAATTGTAATAAAAGGCCACGGGAAGCGCGCGGTTCAAGATGCACCTCCGTGGTGGGCCAACGTTCGAAGGAATCGAACGGCGCAAGAAGCAACCGGCATCGTCGGACTCGGCTCGTCTTGGAGTCCAAGAGCACGGTCTCCGCGTCGGAAAGGGCGGCCGAAGTAAACTTTTCAAATAAATGAATGCATAAATAAACGCTAGGGTGGATGAATAACTTGACTCGACTCGTCGCCGTCGTCCTCGTCGTAGGGTCCTTGCTGCGCCCCGGGTGCCCGGACGACACCGCGAACAACGACGGGGAAAACTATCCGGTAAGAAAAAGTCGGCGAAAGTCGGTCGGTCCCGAAGTTGCCGGAAACGCCCTCCTCGGAACGGGAAGCGCCCTTTCCGGGGAAGCGACCAACCGACGGGGAACAGTGAAAAAGAAACCCCACTCCGAAACCGTGAAAATGGGAGAATGTTAAGTGAATCGTCTGTCAGTTTGCCCCGCTTCCTGTCACGCCGGTCCCCTGGACCGGACGCGCTGCCAGATCGGTTCCCGGGGCCAGATTATCGTACAGCACCCCGATTACAGCTGGAAGTCGCATCGAACCCGACGCGTGCATCTCCAGCACGCAAGATGATCTGCTTTCCCCTTCAAGTCAGTCAGACTCAACATTGCCACGTTCCGCGTGTCCTGCGCTGCGTTCGTCAGCACTCCCGACGACGATTATCGGCTATCGAGGGGGGGGGGTTGTGTGAACATCCTTACGGGCGGGGATCCGTCGGACAAGTTTCTTCGTCCTTTACCACACGCACGCCACGGTGCACGGTTTTTGGTGGAGTCCCGGCTGAGGTCGACAGTGACATCGCACAACCCGCGGAGGGCCGCGGCGCTCCGACCCCCGGGGGTGGCAGAGATTTATGTGCTGTTTTAGCATAAAATTGTTTTACGGCTGCCGGCGGTTGCCAATGTTTTGAGGTTATTGACACGCGACGTGGAGGGTGCACCGACCGGTTTGTGCGCCGGAACTCCCCTTCGATTACGGGAGGCGTTCACTCGTCCACTCTGGCGCTGGCTGGGTGTCGTTCTCGTGTTCCGATCCCAAACGTCTTCCAGACGATGCTGCGACACGGAATTCGGGATTTCAGGGGTTGTTGAATTCAAAACACTTCGAACCACCAACCCGAAACCCGCTTGGTGGGCATTTCATAAAACCGATTTGAATATTACGCTTGGGACTCGCGAATAACCAGGTTCCAGGTAACGACACTGATCGTTCAAAGCAAACGCAACAAGCAAAATACTCATTATCTTTTGAAGCAGCACCTCGAGGACCGCATAAATCTCCCATTTAACTTTGGACCTCCTCGGGCTTTTAAGTTAAGCAGTCGAGGGGCAGCAAAGACCCGTGCCCCGCAGGTAGGCTCCAGGAAGTAAGTTTGTTGTCACTCCCACCGGAACCAAAATATCAATCCCATCTTCGGTCACCGGTCCGGGCGGCAGGCGGTCCTGAGAGGGCATAAAACAAACCGGTTTATGATCGCACTGCGCACCACGCAACGACCGAGCGCACATAATCTTGCCAAAGTTATTTGACCGTGTATTGGTTTGGCCGCTCATGGAAAAATAACAAACGTTCGCTACATGCGATACAAAATAACGATTGCTTTCCGTTCACAAACAAGCCCCGCCTTGGGGGGCGAAAGTAACCGTTACCGGCCAGCCGCTGTTTTGCCTTCGGAAAACTCCCAGCCGCGCATTTTCGCATTTGGTTATCATCAACACGCGTTTTATTATTTTATTTACGCTTCTTTCCGTCTCCCTCAAGTGGCTCTCCCTCTCTCGGAGGGACCAAAGTGGCGGGCTAGAAAAGTGGGAAAACATTCTCACCCGAAAGCCGGCGATCGGCGGGCGGTACTCCCGGGAACTCGAACGCACTCCAGTTCCGAGAACTACTTCACGCCGCATGCCGGCCTATCGCTTGTATTGGAGGGAAACGCATAAAAGCCATGTTTACATCACTGTTTTCACACCATATCGGTCGGGCGTAGATGTTCCGATATCCGGAGTGCCATCGAGGCGATGCGTCACCCACACTCAGCTGGAGAGGAAAACACCGGGAGAGAGAGAGTCCGGAGCGAAGGGAAATAAATAAAAACATCAACCAAGTGATGGTGCACGAAAGGTTATCTTAATCGATCGTCGCATCGCATTCCATTATCTGGGGTGTGCGCTCTTTTTGGAAGGCTCTAGGGAAATGCCAGGTCCACGAAGTGATGAAAACATCATCCACCAACCGTTAAACGGAACGATCCGCGGCAGATATACGGCCCCACGCACAGTGATTACGCGTGTGTTTGATGAAGTCATAAAATACGTCAAGAGTAGTAGTAATAAGTAGTAAAAGGGCAAGTGTTTTAAGCGTCAATCGAGTGGCCGTAAAATGGCGAGAAAGCTGGGGATACGGAAAACACTGGACAGCCGGAACGCATGGGTGATTTATGGCCAGTTTTCCCAAAATTAAATTACTACTCGTCCCGTAGTGTCCATAAATCTGCCCGAACGGGCAAATCTTAAAACAAGGGGCCACCGAAATGGTAATCTTCTTAATCGATACGAAGATTTGGCAATGAAATGAGATTTGGTATGCTTCCCGCCCTGCGGATTGCATAACTTTGGGCGCCAAAGCATCTTAAAACTAATTTCTTATTTTGTATTCCCAAACGAGTGTATTACAGATAAGTTATGCGTGGATTCTCATTTATCACCATTTTATACGCGGCAAACCTTTTCGGTAAAAATACATTACATTATTGGAACAGATTCAGCTCCCTCGCTCTCGCTCCGTCTGTGCTTCGGTAAACCGATTTGTCCTTCAACGCTATCGTCACCTATCATCGTGGTTTCTTGGCTGGACCTGTCCACGGTCGAGCCCTTTCACCGTCACGGCTCACGATGGCGGCCTGGTAATTTATTCGCTGCTCGGGAAGATGAAAAGTCAAGCCACCGTGAAGAGGGTTTGACACACGGCGCCAGATACAGCATTCACGGAACGGGTCCAAAACGAAAGAAGTGATGACCATCGAAAGGCTTGCGCAGGTTGGCCACAACACAGAAAAGTTTTCCCCAAACAAAGCGTGTGCGTGTTCGGTGATGAAACGGGGCCCGGGTTTCTTTTCCCTCTCGGTTTCACGCCAAGACGTTGGTTAATCGAAAATGTTTCGCAGCTTAAGAAGTGTCCATCTTCCCGTAACGGCCGACGCGCGAATCCCCACCGGTGAAGGGGAGAAAAAGTTTTCGGTGCACGGAAGCGATGAAAAAATGGACAATTGCTAATTAGTGAAATATGAAACATCGAATGCGATCAATCATCCGGATCGGCTTTTTGCCACCATTTGAAACCCGAACGTGTCTAGAATTGCCTTGGAAGGCTTTAAAAAATGTTAAACCTTATGCTGTTTCATAGCAATGTTTAATCATCGTTCCAACACCATGCGAATCTCGTGAATTCATCAAAAAATCCATCACTGGGCGGCGTTACGGTTGCGTCCGTTTTTTAAATTTCCACAAAAGCCGTACCGGAAGTGTTACTACCGCGTTCGGCTACGCCGCAAAACCAGTGCCAGTGCCACCACGCAACCTGCAAATATTAACACAACAACACCGCACACCAAAACGGCTGTACCGACAAAAGGGCTTCCGCCATTTTTAGGGATTTCAATGCAATCCCCCGGTGACGGTGGGAAAAGTGCTGAAAGTGGGAAAAGTGGGAAAAATTGGATGGAATGGGTGAAAAAAAAACTTTTCCCATTATCTGGCGGAAACGAACGGATCTATTGGCCCCCGGTACACCCCACCGGCCCCCGAAAGATGTATCGATTTCAGGCGCACGGGTTGAAACAGGAAGTTCTTCGCTGCCATCGAAAATAGTATTTCTCCCAGACCCTGGGACCGGGCTTTCGCATCACCCGGCACAAAATGGGGGTAAAAATAAATCCATCGTACCCTCGTAATGCGTCATTGCAATTGCAACACATACACATGTGAGTCGTGCAATTTCCCGGGGATATGCTTTCTGGTTCGATCTGTGATCCACGATCCTCGACATTTTCCCAACCCGAGAGGTATTTTCCAAGAAGACACAGAGAGAGAGAGAGCTATTCCACCGGTTTTTAATGAGTTTCTAATAAGATAATTGACTTTTATTTCCACTCTCCAGTTAGCCACGTCCCCGTTAGCCACGCTGTCCTCCTTTTCTTCCAGCGGCATCCGTTTTCGCCCCCTAGGGCTTTGTCCGTGCGCGCATCGCTCTCCGGTACTGTTTCCGATACATTTTCGTGCACTATAAATTAAGACGAGGAATGTGGCCATTTACGATCGGAAGGAGCCCGGGAAAAGTTGGCCACATTTCGGTCCCGTCGCCGTCGCCCGGGCGCCTTGGCAACTTTGAGGTCCAGGTCCTGTGAGGCTTCCTCCGTGCGCGTCGTCGGGTGCAGCGAAGAAAAATGGCGTCCCCTGCTAATGGGCCAACCGGCGTCGTCCGGTAGGATCGACAAGATGCTCAAGATTGCTCCACCATACACCATTGCCTCTTTCGCGTTCGGCGTTGAAAAACTTGGAAATCGATAGTAAAATTGTGAAATAGCGACTTCCGCCCGGGCGGAAGAGCTTTTTCCTGTCCGGAACCGTAAGTGCGGTTTTGGTGCAATGAAATCACGCTGCCAGCCGATGCGGATGCGGACGGAGGTTCCGCTTTTTTCCTCGTTTATCTTTTTCCGCTTTTCCGCTTTTTTCCGCTTTTGAACCAGTAGCAAAACAAAGCGCTGGAACTTTCTGTCGGATTTCTTTCTCCGGGTGCTGAAAAGAGGAAAGTACAACATTAGCCCAACAAGCGCAACAGGATCCCTCCCCGCGGGGTCACCGGTGGTGGGGAACGGCGAGTGAACGCGAAGGAAGGTTTGTTTTATTCTTCTGCGCTCGTGCTGCTTTTGGGTGCTTTACACCTTCATCTTGTAAGTGGCGTTCGTTGAGTGCGGAATCGTTTATGGCTGGTTAGAAATGGGCAAACACTGCACCGGTGAGGCAGGTACCAGTGGACCCATCATAACGTTAACGCTCAACGCAATAAACGAACGAAGCGTGCTCGAAATTAAAAACTGCGCTCCGTGGAATGACGTAAATCTGTTCCATTCGTTCAGTAGTGGAGTAATTATTATTAAAGCTTCTAGTCAGCATTACAGCATTACTGCACTAGTCCTTGTCGCTAGTTTTCTGTGTTTCATCCTTTGTCACTGATTACTAATCAACAAATCATTTAATACTAATAAAAATCTCACCAAATTCAATATAGTCTAACAAAAAAAAACATCTTATCATCATCAACACTAAATAGCTGGGAAAACTATTTTCAATGAAAAACTGAAAACATCTTTCGAAAAACGATTTTCCACTTCCAGCAAACGCATTCGCTTACTGCTGCACTCGTGATCTGCCGTGTGACCTGGCGCAGGTTCAGGGTAACAAAATGGCACCAGTTATGAATCACGGACGCGTTACGTCAAAACTGCGAGCAAAACTATTTCTACCGTGTGAAGCAAAAGTAATGGACAGTAAGCAGTCAAATGTGTCCCACCCTCACTTCCGGGACCGCTCCGTCTCGGGAAGCATGTGGCCGCCGTTGCATTGACAGCGACACTTTTCATTCGGCAGCAATCCTCCCGCCGGGTGCCGGTCGCTTCCGAAGTGCATCCTTCGCAGGACGGCTCTTTATGTAACCGTTTAGTCGTTCGCGCCGTGTCTCGACTATCTTCTCCATCATTTCTCGGTCTCGCTCTCATTGCCTGAAGGGAGTTATTATTCGTTTGCCACATCTCTCTCGCTCTCTCTCCCACGTCTCTCTCTCTTCCTCTCTCGGAGTGTCTTTCTTTTCCGGGCTGGCTGCGGATGGCGCGCGGCGCTTTAGTTCAAATATATTATTGCACCAGAACAAATTTATGGAAAAACTTTGCCACCGTGACACTGCACGTATGTTTTGTACAGATGTTTTATTTTTGCCATTCCCGTTTGTGGCAGACGAAAAACGGTGCTCGTTGGTGGAGTGAAAACTAGACCCGTGCCTCCTAATGCTCTGTCGGTCGCTCGGCGATCCCGTCGTCCGGGGGGTTGTTGCCACTAAATTCCTAAACCCTCCCTAGTGGTCCAGCTGCTCGTCAGCGAAACGGCTATGACCAAAACTTCGTCGTTCCTTCGGTTTGACTTGTCGCAGAAAGCGGCGCTAGGACACCAACCGATGATGAAGACGCTTGCGTCCCACGACAAAATATGAGTCAGAATTTTCTGACTTCCACTTAAACGCGGTGGAGACTCCCAAACGCTCTGGCTGAGTGTAGTGGAAGAAGGATAATACATAGCTTAAAAACTGAAACGAGTGTTATAAGAAAGTTGAAACAGTTTTATACTTGAAGCGGGTACCTCGATCATCCCTTAAGTATTTTCGTGTACAAATTTGCTAACCAAGTCGTATGAAACGCAGTAAGACCCGTTAATTTAAAAAAAGGAGAAAAGCGCGCAGTACAATCCCTCTTGCTCATTAAGCCGGGCCACAGTACAACGCCAGCAAATGGCTGTTTCTATTATTTAAAGTAAATTTACATCTCATTTCACGGCGGCATCTTCGGCTGAAAGCAACTTTGTGCAAAAGTGCATCCCGGCCACGTGGACATCAATCGGTCGAGAAGCACAGCGGTGACGCACCGGGACACGGGTGCGTCTCGTACGAACGTTAGGCAAACATAACATGCTTTTCCATTTCCACAGCTCAGCCTCGGGCCAACGCTTTGGTGTGCATGGCATGAAATAAGGCAGCAATTTGGCGGGACGAAAAAGAACTGCCCCGAAACGGCCCCCCTTCTCTCTCTCTCTGTCTGTGAGCTCAAGTTAAAAAGGCGCCAAATAGTGCAGGTCACGCGTGAGGATCGAGTGGAACTGAGAGATCGGGAAAGAAAGAATACTTCCTCTAAAGGATGAAGTTCAAACGGAGCGCGACAGTGAACGTTGGCAGGAAACTTTGGCCCACGTCCGGTGGCCCGGGGGACGAATGGAGGCTCGCGGGCGACGAACGAGTGAGCTTGAGTGGAAAACTTGCTAAACGGAAGTGAGAAAAAAAGGCAAAGCGAACCCAGAAACTATCTTCCGGTGTGGGGACGGGAAAAAGAAACGGGCCACGGGTCCCCGGTGTGGCGGGCAAAAAGCACTCGATATTTTCTGCCAGGAAATGCCAATTTATCTTAGTTCTGTCCCACTAGCTCGCTGCGCGCCGGTGGCCGGAAAGTGAGTTACGACAAGTAAACGAAAAGTGGAAAACTGAGTCGTAGGGAAATTCCGTTAACTTTTATGATTGTTTGTTAAATGCGCCTAACGTTATGCAATGCGGGTGGCACGATCGGACGGTTTCGGTAGCGCATCCGCAAGGAGTTTTCCACCGTGCAGTTTTCACATCGACACCCCCGGGACCGGCAAATGGAACTCCGTTGTCCGTTGTCTCGGTTCCACGCACTCCGCCCAACGAATCAGAGGATCCACGCCATTTTTCTTCGCCCACCGAAGCCCCATACGGTGCCGACGAGGACGAGCGCTGACGAGAGCGTGTGGTAGTAAACATAATTTTATTAGCGTTATGGCTAAACGAAATTTTATTTACTCGCATTACTCTACCTGTGCCCGGCTCCGAAAACCACGGCGGGAACCGGGCACGCCGCGAAACGGCACGTTCCAATTTTGTTTTACATTCGCCCGCGTTTTACTATTGCGCGGGCCGCGTGCCAGGTTCGTCCGACCGGCTGACAAATCCATCCACAAGGGGACCAAACATTCACGACCTTCGGCCACCGCCGAAGCGTGACTACTGGGGTACGTCAAACTACAGAGTCGGTACTCGATATGTTCGCCTTCGGCGCTACTCCACCTGCCGCACGGTATGTCAATCAAAAGATGCATAACCACGACCCGGGGGCGCTCGAATAAAAGCAAGTATAAAATAACCACTTTTATGACGATTTGCTGGTGGTCCCCCCCTAAAATCTGTAATCACCGTAACACGATCACCGCTGGCATTCGTTTGGTTCGCTCACATCCAGCCCACAATCACCAGCAGCAGGACACGGGGTTCCGGATCCTGGCGACAAATGGACGTTCGCGGGCGCTTTGTTTTTCTTGTGCGGCTCAACCTTTTTTATACCATCCCAATTTGATAGAGAAACGTGCGGCCGAGTGAGGGATTTACCTCGTCATACGATCGTAAAAACGAAAGGATTATTATTTATCGAAGCATAAGATACTCCAGCCGGCCAGAGAGAGAGCACGGGGTCCGCGTTCGGCAACTATCATCACGTTCGGTGGGCGAAAAAGGGTGACATGCCCTCCGCTGGGCAAATAAAAGCACCACCGAACGCGACAGTTTTCTTCAGATTTATGCCCCGGTACCGGTAGTGCGGGCTATTTCGGTTTCGGTACTGTTTCGAGGACGAAAAATACGACGACTGATCGAATTGTTTTTCGATTTGCGATGGCACAATAACGGCTGACGGTGAACGACGGGAGGCCATAAATTATCCTCTACCGGACGACGTTTGCGTTCCGCGGTTTTCATTTTCCAATCACCCTCGTCACCCTTTTCAGGGCAGTATTGCAGTTCTGCTCCCTTTTTGGATGCGTGACGGGGTTTTGGTGGACAGTTGTACAACCTTCAGAACCTTCCACCGGATGGTGTACCTGGATCGCTTCCTGGTTTTAAGGTCATAAAACTGTAAAATCAAGTGCACCATAAACCTTTACATCCGCCTCCGGTAAATGAGGTCAATTGTTCCTGTTCATCATAGAAACGGCATTATTGTGTTCAATTAATTTATTGCTGTAATTTTTATTGGATAATCAACCTTGTGCGACCATATATTATTTTAATATTTAATAAATAAATAAATTTAACCTATTTGGTAACGGTCATCAAATCAAATTCTGAAACCCGCGACGAACGTTGCGCCTGCAAGTTATGCAATTCGGTGCTACTAACCTTTTGCATTGCAGCAAAATACTCATTTCTCGCACTCCGTAAAGCATGCGCAGATCTTATCCTAAAACGGGGGACGTTTGTCAAAGCCCGTGCCCCACCCACAACATAAACATTGGCCAGCTCCGCGACGCCCGATGAAGATCCTGTTTGTTTGCATTGGTACGCATATCGAAGGCAAGACTAATCACATTTCACTACACGTTCCGGCTCCGGTTTCGCGGCGATTTCACAGGAAACTCTTGCCGTTCGCCGATGGCCGAAAGTGTCATGCGGAGTGTCGCAACAAAGCACGGATTGACCGACTGGCAGATCGATAGTGCGGCGTTGCGCGAGTGGAACGTTGGCCGACGGCCGGAAGAGCGAGCCCTGGCGGTGTTGGCCGAGAATGGACTCTCGTCCGACCACGTCGGACGGCAAATCGTCCCGCAGGATTTCGTCCACTTTGACCACATTTTCGGCATGGACGAGGGCAACGTAACCGACCTGCTGGCCCGGGCCCCGAGCGACTGTAGCGCAAAAATAGAACTTCTCGGAAACTATCGCTACAAGGAGCTCGACAAGATCATCTTCGATCCGTACTTTGTGAGTGTTCGGCCCCCGACCGCTTCGCCGGTGACGCTATTAACGTTAAGTTTCATTCACCCACCAGGAACATGGCATCCACGGGTTCCGCCGATGCTTCGATCAGATCGTGATATGTTGTGAGAACTTTGTGAAGTTGCACAAATGAATTGAAATGCATTCCTTCAGCGGTGACAATGTGATTAAACCAACTAAGCAACGGACGAAAATTAGATCGAAATCGGCTAAACGAACTCATTTTCCGTCCGGAGTACTGCCACTAAATGAAGTGGGGCAAATAAGCATCAGAAACTCAATTAGGGCACTGTTTTCACTATTCATTTACATAAATTCAACGCAACTGGGTCAACGGTGGTGCGTTCCGCTACGGCTCGCTGAAAGTATTTCTTCATTATTTCATTTAGTCAATTAGAAGACACTGGTTCCAGGTACCGATTTGCTGCATCCCGGCATACTTTGGCAACACAACCGCCCACCTGCCAACCAGCCCGGGAACCTAACGCATTCGAAATCAGCTCCGGCCCGGTAAAGGTATTTAGTGTACAATCTACCAATATTCAATTATTCACCTGCAACCGTACCATTTTCCAAAAGTGGAATGCATAAATTGCTTCCATTTGAAATCAATTTGCAAAACAACCTCAGCTCCGTGGCCAGCCTTCGATGGATTTTCCGATACACCGCAGGGCCGGCCACAACAGGGTCGGCCGTAAAAACCGTACCCCGGCCCGTACACCTTCGCCAATCTTTTCCGGCCGCAAAGTTGTTTGTTGCCAAAATCAAGTTTTCTCACGTCTGGAATTCAGATTTCCGGCTAAGGAGCCCCCCAGGGCTGCGTCGGTGGCTGCGGTGGCCAGCAACTGTAGATAACTATAACTTTGCCGTTAAAACAAAACAGCCACAAAAAACAATAACGTTCGAAACCGTTTACGCTTCTGGTGGAAAGAATTTGCCTCCACATCCTTGTCCGTGGAACTTTTCTTCGCTCCTTCGCTTGGCCGTAACTTCCGTAATGGCTACCGGAAGTGCCACCGTGAATGCGGGTCACAAATCCTAATGAAATCTTTTGTTTTGCCCGCACCAAACTCGGCACAACAACGGCGCCCAGCGTCAAGTCGCCCGGACACGAACCCCGGGCGCGATTGGCCGGCTACGTGCTCACAATTGTTTCTGCCGCCGGATGGCCCTATAAAGCTGGTGGGACGGGTTGGGAGATGAAACAGCTTCTTCTGCTTCCGGTGCCCCCTTTCGTTCATCCGTCGCCGAGGATCACGTGCCTCAATTTTCGGCCCATATGTCCGGCCGTTCCACCGGACGGTGTGATTCGATTATAAGCCATTCCAGATTTGTTCGATAAGTTGGCCATCAAAGCCCTTGCCCGACTTGGCGCTCAGTTTCTTGAGCTGCAGAGCAGAGTGGTGCACTCCGCCCATCGGTGTCGATACTGCCTTACTAACATTTCGATCCGTCTTGGATGTGAAAGCAAAACCCCGAACACCAGTTAGTTTGAGGGCCTCTTCGCCGTGCACCGGAGCGATACAAATCGGAAAACTTTACGGCCAGCCGGACAACCGTGGCTGGCGTTATTAGATTATGCGGCCCGTTCACTCCACCGACCATTTGCCCATTTGTCGAGCCGAAGAAGAAAGCGTGCTTTTGCATATGTTTCTCGATTGCCTGGACGCTGGAAGCCAACGGAAAGCGACAAAGAAAAAAAAACGAGGGATGGCCACCAAACGGGACGGGACGATTCGCTGAATTCTCCAAGGTAGTTTAGAAATTATAATGAGAAAATCATTTCCATCTTCCAAAATTGAGTTTTGTCTTTTGGGCGCGTGGTGCTCGGAGGATAAGTTAAGGCTCGGTTCCAGCCCAGCCGGCTCCGTGGGACCCGGATGCATAATTGATGCGCCCAATTTGGGACAGTCGCCAATTGGATTTATCTCGATGCCGCTAGACTCGCGGAGTGTAAGTATGGTTTCGCAGC
Source organism: Anopheles bellator (assembly GCF_943735745.2). Classification (NCBI taxonomy): domain Eukaryota; kingdom Metazoa; phylum Arthropoda; class Insecta; order Diptera; family Culicidae; genus Anopheles; species Anopheles bellator. The sequence goes on from NC_071286.1 coordinate 81,011,402, forward strand.
GCGGCCCATTTTTCTTCTGCCTCCTCGGTGCTTCCAGAGAAAAATGCCTCTAAGCTCCAGCGGAAAATGAATCCAGCTCAACGGCTAGGCATTCCGAAAACTCTGTGTTTTTAGAATAGTGGTTGGCTGATCTTCTACGACATTATAAAACGTGCTGCCTTCTACTTGGGCTACGATCACTCGAGCATCATAGGCGATCGACTCAAGCTGTTTTTGCATTTGCAAGATCTTGACTTCCCGTACTGAACCCCCTGACACTCCTTGCTCGAAGTTTGAAACGACGAACTCAAAATTGATGCGCGATCGTCTTCTAACACGGCCTAATAACCTAATAATCTAAGTTGTCAAATAGGCTACATTGCCCGTTGATTGGTTTATAAATAAAACAATATTTCCATACGCTTGACTTTGCTTTGTTGCTTAAAAATCAAAAACCATTAAAACGATCGATAAAATGTTTTTTTTTTACCATTTAGTTCGGTTCACTCGTCACACTCGCCCGTGCCTGAAGGTGCTTAGGCCATCGACATTATGATTACCGGGCACATTTCGAGCTTGAGTGACGCGTCCCAACGGACGCGTCCTTCACGTGGCGCCCGCGAACGAGTTGCGCTCGACGAGGTAAATCCGCTAACCCTAATTCCAATACGTTATAAATTTGTCAAACGATATTTTATCCCCGTGGCGATTACGCCGCAGTGTGGTTCGCGTCATAAAAGTAATTCGCCGCCCGATGTACGTCGATGTCGATAAAACACTTCACTTTCGGTTCGTTCCGAACTCGTGACGTTCTGAGCTGTGCTGGGCCGCGTGGTGGCGTGAACTTTCGCTGCGGCAGCACAATTTTTTTCACAGATCTGCACCCGGGAGGATTCGGGAACGATAAAGAAAGGACATGACAGTCGGATTCTCGGGCGCCACAGAAAAAGCCACGCCACAACCGGCTCAGTAATAATTCAAATCACTTCCTTCTGGCGCTCACTCGCGCTCCGCTCCTTCTCTGCCGCTCCCTCCTCACCCCTTCTCAGCCCTCAGCTCAGCCTGCCATTGGCCGGAAACTGCTTCATATTGCGTTTTTATCGACTTTCTCGCTTTTGTCGCCCACCCCAGCGGCTACGCAACACGCAACAGCTCACCGAAATGTGCAACAATCTTCGGCTTCGCGTTCTGGCCCCAAACCTGACACCAAGCCCACCTCCTGGCCGCGTTGGGGTCCTTTGGCCGTGGTGGTAATGCCGGTCGTAAAAAAGGATTTTACATCCCACATCCTGCCCGGCCTTGGGAGAGACTTTGCCGTCGCCACTTCGAATTGGATTTGGCGCTCGACGGAGCAAATTGAGTTGAAGCTGTCTTCAGCGATTCCGTTGCGTTCTTCGCTCCTCCTTCCTCCGCACTTTAACCGGCGTCACGCGTCTCTCTGTGTGTGGGTGCGAGCTTTCCGATCCCGGGGTGGAACTTGCCCGGCGGCAAACCATCAAAGGACCATATTGCCGCCCCGACTTAACGACCGCTCCGTTGCGGCACTAGCTTGTCATTAAGTGATTTAAATTTTAATTCCACTTTTCAGTGAAACGATTCCGATCCGTGGCGTATGCCGTGGCGCAATCTGCTAACGTTGGCCCATTTTTTTTTTCCTCCAACGTTCCGGAGTCGCCGGAAGGCACGACTGAAACTGCGTTTCACATCCGAAATGAACTTATACCCAGTTTTTCCCGGACCTCAGTGCCGGGGGCATAACGAGAGGAAGCGAGCCAAAGGGGCCCCCGTTGGATAATCAAACCGAAGAGAAGGAGGAAGGATCAACCGCCCCACCCCCTCTTGCTTGGACTCGAGAGTGTCACGCAACGCCCGCTAATGCCGACGCGCAAAGGTGTAGTCCTCGGGAGCCTCCAATCGGTGCCCCACTTCGGGCGTGTCCGTGCGGGAAAATCAAAGTCGCACGAAAAGATGACTATTTGGAGAGTTTCGTCTGCCCTGCCTCTTCCTGTTCTTTTTTTTACTGCCCCGATTCGCACTTTTATGGGCCTTGGGCTCCTCGAGGGGCGCAAAATTGCCCTGCAGACAAGTGCCCCGGGTTCCAGCGACACGCCAGCGGCCAGCGACGGCCAGACGGGAGATAAAAGCAAAGGAACTGTGGCGGAACGCGGGTGATCTTTCGACGCCACCGACAGATCCGGGCGTGCTGGCCAGAGAACGCGCCGGCATAAAGTCACTTTATGTCTCGCTGCGTGCATAAATTCTGGCTCAAATGATACGCGATTAAGGCTTGGGAACGCTGCTGCTCGGGCCCTGCCTTTGCCGCGGAAAGTGCCCTGTCCGGGCGGGACGCCATCGTGCCAAAAGTTGCAGCTCAAGTTGCGGAGATTCAACAAGATACTGTTTTCGGGCTTTTTTTTATTCCAACCCCAAGCCCGGGCTTTTCCTTGCTCTCAGCGTGGCGCAGCTTCAGATTTTTCCCTCGTGTGAAGATGAATGGTTCCCACGGTGAAGGTTAGTCCGGACGACGACGACGGGTGTTCGCTGCAGGACCCTGCCTGCGGACGTCGAAGATTACGCGCTGGAAAATATGGTGGCCCGTGGACGGCACCGACGGCACACGCCGAGGATCGTCCTCCGCGGCTGGATGTTTCATGAAACATTTAATTCCATTCGATTATCAGCATCATTAAAACTTTGATCACTGTGTCAACGGGTCCGGGTGGACCGGGCAGGCCTGCGGCTCGGCAATACGGTCAACGGAAAGTTTGTCCAGACTTGCACGATGCTAACGGCGAATTCTAGCTTCTCTTTCTTGAATAAGTTTCATCATCATTCGAGGAAAACGCGAGTAAAAAGGTTTATTTAAACACTTCGGATGAAACTAATTAACTATTAGCATCCAAGATTCTGCACTGTTGAGTAAAACTGAGATTACTTTTTGGATATTTCTTTCCGTAAGGATTTTCACAAACTGTTCAACTCGTATAAAGCGCCTCCATTCACAGTATCCTACATTATGCCACAATACTTTTGCAACCACAGGTTCAGTGTGGGCCAGCGAGCCGGCTCAGAACAATAATCCTGCAGACCACAAGTTTCTTGGCGACGGGTGGCGAGCATATGTTGGGACCGAAAAAAGCAACACTTCCAGGCAAGCCTTATCATAGCCGGGGACACCATGCAGCGAGCCCGGCGTGAGTTTATCTTGTCTGCTCATTTATACACTGTTGCTCGTGGTGGGCTGTTGAGCCCTCCGAAGATTCAGCCGAAGCTATCGCCATGGCGTACCCCAGAAGCCGGTACCGCACCAACTATTGCCGCAACGTCTGTGAGGGGACAGATTTGCACAAATAAATATTTAAGTGTGGGATAACTTTAATGCGTCTATTTGGGCGGCTTCTAGAAACGGAACTATGTCCGCGGGCTATTGTGTGGCTCAAGTATATTTTGAACGTCGATAAACTTTACTTTTTACTATCTGAACTGACTTGTTTAGTTTTGTTCTCAACGAAACACCGTATGCCCCAAATGGAGCAAGTTTTATTGAAAGGAAATAAAATTTTCCACAAACTGAATGGAGCCTTTCACGTGACTTTCGGTCAGTGCTCGACTGCTCGTGTCCTTCGGGAAGATAAGTTTTTCATACACAGCACGGCATGTGTGCCATTACTCCGCACAGACACTTCAAACGAGCTGCCGGCTCCGAGGCAGGGTTGAAATATTTGTCCCACTTGGAACGCCAACGAACGGAGACCGTAATTCATCTCAACTGATTTCTTGTCCCCGCTCGAAAGATCCGCCGCCGGAGGCTAACGATACAGTTGAAAGGATTTGCCTAGAGTTCGTTTTTCTTCGGATGCCATTGTTTACTGGAAATAATGTTTATGCTCAGGGACCCCTAAACAACTATTCTTCGCATTCCAGGGCCCCAGGGGGGAGATCTCCACAACGTCTGTCCTTTAACTTCCACGTGTCTGGTGGGGCTTCCATTACCCATTGCGCTGGCCATATATCTAAAATTGTGCTTTGAGTAATGCTCTGCAATAAATCTGTTTATCACACCAAGTACCAAACCTAGCTCCGCAGCGTGATTTATCTTCGATGTTTCGTGTTTGATAAGAAACCGCTGAAGTGTTTCAAATTTTTCCCCAATGGAACTATTGGCCAAATCCTTACACATCATAGAAATGATTTGCATTTGCTGAGCACAAATCAATTCCTTCGTTGACCGCTGCCTGCAGCAAAGATGAAAGTCTTGATCGGCAACGGTCCGATCTATCCGCCACCGGTCATATAAAATAAGCCAAATCTCAAGAACCCCTCAAGCAAATTGCAAACGAGGACGAAGGTTCTTGAAGTATAAAAGGAAACGCTCGAAGCGAAGCGAAAAACAAACTTCTGACCACTCGGAAGAGCGTACGGTACGGCGATCAGGGTTCGCTCCGTCCGGTTGCGGTTCGGCCACCCGGAAGTGCTTATCATTAATTCAACCGGGTGCCTAATAGAATCTGATTTCATCAATAAATATTTATCAATCGAATGGTGCCCGCCGGATAAAATATTAATTGAACTGTCATTGTCTCCGGGGACGAATTATCCTCCGTTTGCCACCGATAGTCGCACCGCATCCGGTCCACATTGCCGTTCGGCCGGGGACAGCTGCTGGCCTCCGGATCTGCGTTTTATTAGACGACTCATTTATTTTTCGGACTAATTGGATTAGCCACTGGATCCACTGGACCGCCAATTCCGGCAAAAGATAGCGTAGCGGCGGGGATCGGGCGAAATAGTGAAGCAATCATTTCCAAAAAATTCGTCAAACAGACGAGCACCGTCCAGAACCAGAAGGCCATTAGGGCTGGAGGACGCTGGCCAATAATTGAGGCAGCGTCGGGGCTCGTGTAACCGAAAACAGATGCCAAATGGATTGCTCCACATTGGAATTCCTATCGATTGATTTCTAATCATGAATCTGCCAGGATAGTGACGCTTGCGAAGGAATCTGTATTCAGCGCACCGTTCTTCAACAAATACGAACACAGAGCGGTGGCGGGATTCTTCACTCAAATACAACGTTGTATAATCAATTCCTCGCCCTAATAAGCCCGATTTCTCAGTATTACCTTTACTTTTGCAACATATTCGGCCTCTTTAGTGGAGGGGTTGTGTTGGAATGCCTACCGGCATCGTTTGTCTTGCGGTAAAATCTGACGGCCGATGCGTCAGTTACCAGCCACCGCAACGTAGCACTGGGACGGCAGGAACTGCCATCACCAGCCATCGATTCGTCACCGACCAACGTCACGAAATGCAGCCCCGGTGACCACAAATTCACAGCTCCAACGTTGACCGCCGGTTTTCGAGTGTCTCAGTGACAAACCGCAACACCTTCGGTGCATCGTTCAGTTTATGCTACACGTCTTGGTCTGTCGAAACCGCGCCAAAGGTCAGAAGCGTTACTATCGGAGGTGCGATAAGTAAAGACAGTACGCCATGCCTAACCGTAAGTAAGATGACCCATCCGGAAGTTGCGATGCATTTTTGATGAGAACCACGCGAAATCCTGTTCGCTGGCTGGTCCATTTGGGAATATCATTAACTCTCGGACAGAAGCAGATAAAAGGATATCAACGCAATCGCAACGCACCCAATTACACTACACCTCGAGACGATCAGCATGCGTCGGATGGGGCAATCAAATATGTATGACCGTAGGCAGGGAGCCAAGTAGGCGAGATGGCTTACCATTTTCTGTGGAGACGACACTCTGACAATTCCATTATCCGGTTACACTGCGTCCCAAACTCTTCTTCCATATATCACCCCGGAATTGGGTGAACACGTGGCAGACTGGAACACCTCCAGATAACTTGGTTAACTGCACGTCGTGACACACGGAAAAAAGCCACACGCCAACCATCAGGCCAGCGAGGACATCTCCAACTCGATCGGGCAGGTTGCAACTGCAAAGCCTGCTTGCTTCGAGTCGAACAACTTTTTCCCCCGAAAAACACTTCATCCTCCTCCGTGCTGTTAAAGTCCGGGGCAAGCGTAGAAGGCAACAGCCGTGGCGCAAGTCCCCCCCTAGTGCAGCTGGTGTCGGAAAGTTCTGCACAAAGTGGCCCAAAGTGAAGCCAAGGCAAGCTGTATCGGAAAGTTGGAAGCTGGAAAAGTGAATCATCATGTGCAACGCTGTTTCCGGATCCGGTGTCCGTGGCAAGGAGTTAAAGTTGTAAAATTCCCGACACCGGAAGATTCTGCATGATTCAAGTGCACACTATGACTAATGTAGGACACCATTTTCAATTTCGGTACCAATCTTTACGGGCCCAAGTGACACTGTGAAAGGTTGGCCAAAAATGCGCCGTCGCAAATTGAAGCGTTCCGAGCTCTCTTTAAGAAGTACTGCCAGTACTTGTCCAATACTGACATCCTTTTTCTTTCTCCCGAAACTAAATGGCACCGAGCAGTGTGTGCCACGCGTAAGAAAGCCGTAGATCCTTGCGATTGGACTCCAGGGACTCCAAAATTTGCACACAAACCCGATAATCGGGGCGGACGATAATGGAAGAAAAACCGGTCAGCTCCCAACCGGTGACTTTGTCGCGGGGATAATCAATATTCCCCCGATACAAGTGATAAGTCGCTACGTGACCTGATTTTCTTGGCCCACACACGCCGACGGGGCGGTTGTTAGTTCGGGTGGAGAATCAAAATTCTTTTCCATTCACCCGCCCGCACGGGAACGGGAGTGATAAATCGAGTGTTCTCAAGGGTGTGCCACCTCCGCGTGGCTGGAAGGTCCTCCGCCGCAGGATTCGACGAAGCGAAGATTTGAAGCGCTGCGATAGAGCCAAGCGAATGCGTATCCCTTGCCAGTGGGGGGAGTGGAAGTGTGCGCCGAGCGTAGCGTAGCATAGATGAATGATATGTCGGAATGGCTCCGGCAACGGGTCCTTGCGATTGTTCGATTGACTTTCGCCCGCTCCAGTTGGTTATGAAGTTTACACATGGCGGTGCAGCAGCGGCCCGAGCGCCAATCGGAAATTGATTTAAATGGCGCTTTGCCACTTCGCCACGTGGCCGTGCTCACCCGGCCACGGTATGCTGATTTATTCTCATCCATTTGCCGTGACCCAGGATGACATGAAATAAATGATTTTAAAGCGCCTGTAAGAAGGGTAATCAAGAATGATCGATCGAGCGCCCCGTCCGTACGATCGGGCCGCCCGATGGAGAACGCGAATCTTCGCCAATCAGTCTTTGGGGAAATTCAATCGATCCGCGCCATAACGGCACAAAGAAAGTGCATTTCACTGAAACCTGCCCTTGGGCTCGCGGCTGCGATGAAACCCAACATACGTGTAAGGCATCAATCGAGAGAGCACCGAAAGGTTATGCAAATCTTCCTTCCGAAGACTGGCTGCGTTATATTACTTTCTAAATCAATTTCATACGGCCAAGGCCGCAACTAGCCCCGACGGGGGGCTAGCAACATTCGAAACGAATTCCGTTCCGTTAAAAACATCCCTCGAATGGGGTCGAATTCCAAACACGAGGACTGCACTTAGCAAAATGAACCCTGGCGGCGCTGGCCGTTCTATTTCATGTTGAGTGTGCTCTTCCACGCCACTGGTCGGATGCAGGCAAAAGGGACTTTTTTATAAAAATGATATGAAAATTTACAACGCCATACTCTATTTGCAGCTCCCATTGAAACGGGCACCGCGGTCTAGCCGGGTCCCTTGCCGGGTGTTTAGTCACTTCCGCCCGGCCCGGGGTGCAAAAACTGGTTGCGTCTCGGTGAAACGTAACCGACGCTACCCCCGGACGCTAGGTTGGTCGGGCAGTAAATCATAATTGAATAAAGGTTTACGACTGAATCAAAACGACGTCCTTGTCCGGCGGGCACCGGTGGCCAGCAACTGCAATCGCCTGAATGGGAAGAAAAAAACTCTCCCCACTCTGCAGCTCAAGTGGCCGAAGGGCGAAGTCCATCAGCTTTGATGACTGGGCTGGTTATTTGAGGTTACGGAACTGCTTTTATGCGGATTTTCCTTTTTTTCCGTTTCGCTGTCGGCCACGGAACCGTGAAAGGATGCGCTGTCCCAGAATGTGAAGTTCGCGAAATGTTCGCGGTTTGCTGCCTTTGGCCGGCTGCCAGTGCCGATTCGGAGCGTAAAATGCAATGCGAACGAATCGAGGTGGCGTTGGTGCTTTGTCAGTGGTGATTTTGTGTGACTGGAACCTGGAAGCCTGGAAGATTCGTTCGTAACATGAACCACCGCAACGAAGCACAATCTTTTCACCGTGGAACAGATCCGAAGCAAATTAGGCATGTGGCCCACCAACTCATTCTTGAATGGTTCAATGCAGTTCTAGTGATAATCGTTTGCCCATTTTTAGATGAACCAAAACACTTCCGAGTTTAGCGTTACACGAGTTCCGGTGATGCAGTCACACTTCGACAAGGATGTTTGCCATGGACCGCCCTGCTCGAACCGGCGCTGCTGCGCTCACTAGCGGAACGAACCCCATCGACGGAACTTGTCCATTTCAATTCACGTGTCGTTCACCCATCAATGGGCCATCGATTCGCCGACACCATAGCCAGGATGGTCCCGGCACGTGTGAAGCTGTCCCAGACCACAACGGTAGCCCGGACGAACAGCATAAACAAGCATCATTGTCGGTAGCGAGGCGTAACAAGCCGAACGGACGCGATCCGTGGGGCTTCGACGGCATCGGAACCGTGCCCGCGTGGCAGACCAGGACCACAATGAAGAGCATAATTTTTCTTCATACACCATAGGTGCCCGTATGTATGGTGCCTTAATTTATTCATAGCCGCTTAAGCGCACAGAATAATTGGCTTATTGTTTCTTTCAATTGGTGCTTTGATTGAACATTATTCACCCATTCAGCGCTGTCCCGACCGGTGGCGATCGGTGCATAACACTTTCCGAAGCCGGGCACGGAACTTTTCGCAGCGAGGTGGCCGATGTTTTAATGAGCCATCGTATGGCGCGCACGTAATGATTCACACACGTTAATACGCTCCGTTGGCTGGAGGTGACCGGAACAAGGACTCCAATGGGATGAAGTTTGATTGGAGCCATTCGGGTGGAAGCGAACGAGCGAGGCAGAGCGTTTAATGGGGTCCTTAATTGATAACGTGAGAGGTGGCCGTTTTGCCTTTATGTTTCTTTTCTGGGAAATGAATGTAAACTTTAAAAGTGCACTCTTTACGAGGAGTTTCTTTATTTAAATTCAAACGCTTCATTCTCTTCAATTAAAACACTTGCCGCAACTTTCAACAGAGACCGTTTAATTGTTAGCAATATTCAGTTAATTTCGCCGAAACCATGCGGACATTTTCCGCAGTAGTTTTCAGTAAATTGTTGGGCACATCGAGGTGAAACTTTGCTGCACTAAACTTTCCATAAACGATGGTTTTCCTAAAAAAACGACCTTTATTGTGCCAATTACTTTTATAGTTCAAACATCATATGCATTAAAATCAATTGCAACATGAATATGCAACATACTTTGTGAGGATGAAAACTAATCAGTTATCTTTGTGATAAGTTGTTCCTTTCACGTTCACACCTAACACAATGCTGATGTCAAACTGATAACCGAAATCATTGTTCGCAAAGCCGCAACTACTAAACCCCAGCATGTTCCGAACCGCTATTTTTACGCACCAGTTTTATGTTAGACATTCAAAAGTTTCAGAAAGAGAAGGGGAGTACCGAAGTGTACGGACTCCACAGGCTCGGCAAAGGGACCCCAATGGGTTGCTGGTTCCACGTTTCCCACCTGGTCCCTTCGTTGACATTTTAATCCTCTCCCCCAGGACGGTCCTTGCAACGGTGCATGCAGCCATTCAGGATCAACTTCATTCCGGCCACACTCGAACGAAGCCACTTACATCCTGTTCTTTCGCAGCCTCACTCGACGACGGTGCCGCACTTTTTTGCCAGCCCTACCGGCCCTAAGCCTTTGTGTCCGTCGCTAGGAATGGAAAGGCGAACGAGCGTAAAACTCAAGCCCGAGACGTGCCTCGCTCGAGTCGGTACTTCGTGGCAGTTTGTTAAGGCACGAAGAATAATTCCGTCGCTATCTTTTATTTTGCACATTCCGATACGTCGCCCAGCGCCCAGTGATATCGGACACCCTCGATGGCAGCCACACTCGGGAACGACGTACGATTGTACGGAGTGCAGCCGTGCACACGACCGTCACGAGCCCAGACCGTCCGCGTTCGGCCATCTTACGGATGAGTGATTCTACTTACAACGGCCCTGGTGCTTCGTGAGCCGCACTGAGCCAAGTGTCCGCTATCTTTGCACAATGTTTCGTGTGACAACTCTATTGCGCTCTGCCGTGTACCAGCGAGGCTGGACTTGGGAAGTCACATGGCATCCAAACAGGGCTCTATTGCTCGTCCTGCTTTATGCTGGCACGTGTACTTGTCGCTAGAACGCGCTCGATGGGCTTTTGAAACCGACACATGTTTTGAAAACCTCATTAGTTGAATCTTGTTAAAAAAATTCCCATTTCTTGCAATTGCGTGATAAACACAACGATAATTGAAAAGAAATCACATTAACTTTCAAACCAAAAAAATTAAACAAAGTGAACGTTCGTTTAATGGATTCGTTTAATTAGTGCTAAAAAGAGAGTTTTGTCTGGAGTGTATTCCATTAATCAAATAACCACCATTAATTAATGTGAAACCCTTATGGAAAACACAGATCCTGGGCAAGGTGGAGGCATCGCTAAACCTCGAAACCGACTCTCCGTGGCACGATGAATTTTGAACCCTTCAATTTCAATTCCAGCCCGCTCCTCGCCCGATTGGCGGTTGTAAAAGAAGCAAATCGCTTTGTCGCCATTTTCGTGACAAAACCAAACCACGCCACCGAAGTTGTGAAAACGAACACAACACACAAAAAAAGAAAACAGGACTGAAATTACCATCCATTAAAACCCTCGTACGGTATCGTCGTCGTCGACTCAACCGCCGCCCCGTAATGAACCGATTGCTCGCACGCTACGCCACCGCAACTTCCTGACTTCGCCCCACAGGACGACTTCTGCATCAACCCGTCCGACGCGAGGTTCGCCCTCAGCTGGCGGTTGCCACCAGTCTTCGTTGCAAATTAATACGTCATGCAGCGACGGACCGGTGCAGAAGCTGCCGACCGACCGACGCGGGCGTAATGTTTCATTTAAAGCTGCACAACGTGATCGCTGTAAGTGCACGTCATTTGTTCGAAAGCAAAACAAATCTCACCTCGCTTGGCCACGGCTCGGCGAGCACGCTTTCGGGTCACGGGCACCGTGCAGCTCATTCGTAGAAAGGAACCGACAAAAAAGAAACACCAGAAGAACGGACCAACTTGCAATGTTCTTGTTGCATGTTGCTGCTTGTAGCTTCAAAGGCTCGCTAGCGGAAATCAACCCATTTTTGCGTGTGTCCGCTTTTAAACTTTATTCGCTTTGCCGATTCTTAAACCGCTTCCTTTTTTAGCGGTCTCCGTGTTGTTCGTGTTTGAGGGTTTGTTTTTTGTATTGTTGGAACACCGGAAAAACACGCAAACGCAGCATAAAAACAAAACGAAAGAGAGAGAGAGAGAGAGAGAGAAGGGAAGAGGGTTCCTGTTTGAGGTCCTTTTTAAAATATTCCTTTCGTTTGCACTTTTGCCACGGATGCCCCCGGTTGCTGGTTGCATTATGTTTTCACTTGCTGTTGTTGCTGTTGATGCTTCAGATTTACACAATATTGATGCAAATGACCTCTGTAACCGCTATCTGCCTTTCGTTGCTGTAAATCGGTATATTAATGTAATGCGAGTTGATGATATATGGGATTTTTTCTACGCAGCATAATCCATGTCGCCGTTACAGCAACTTCCGGCTACCGTGCGGACCGTTTTCAGTTAGCTAGCGGAAGTATGGTCCGGCGACCACCCTACACAAGAAAATAGACGAACGCCGGAGAAACCGGAATCGAACGCGGAACGCAATGTTTGTGATAGAAATTTAAACAACATTAACCAAACCAACCACCATTTTGCATTCGTAATCACGACGATCGGCCGGGGAACTCACAACTAACATTGGCCGCCGCCCCAGGAACGGCATGTTTCGCTTGTATCCGGTTGAAAAACCAAACCTCATTTCCGTAATCATTTCACGCACTGCCAGGCAGAGCTGGGAAATGAAAGGATCAATACACAATGCGTAAGTCACAGACAAAAACGGCCACGGGCCCGAAGGTGCAACATATGCAAATATGCAACTATTGAATAGGAAGCGTGATGGTTTTTTGCGGCTTCTCCATTGTTTGTTCACAGTTTTTCACGTAGCCTCACGTACTACACTCCGCATCACAATTGGTACGGAACTGTTTTGGTCCCGCACGAAAGCAAACAAAAACGAACCGAAACTTTGAACGGATTTGTTGTACTCCTCTCGGGAGGTGAGCCACCACCAGCGGAACCAACCAAAGAATGATTCTTTTTTTGAATTGATTCTACTGCTTTGCTTGGATAAACATACAGCTTCAGAGCATAGAGCATGGTATATGTTTTGAGTTTTTCCGCAACCGGCAAATTGACCAGTAATAAGATTTCAAGCCTGTGCGTATTGATTCTCAAACGGATGGCAGATTTCCCGCCCGAAGGCAAAGACCTGTGATCTTGCGATAAAACCTAATTAAAAATGCTGCACAACTTTGCCGTTCAATCGAAAGATCAAACAGAGCAAACGATTGATTGCAGTGCAAAATAATAGACACGAGTCGGCCGGTGGTTGGAAAGACAAACACTAGAACCATACGCGTGCGTTCCACTCAAACACATTAACAAGGGCAGCAGAAACCATTCATCGGAGCATCGTTCGCTATTGGCATACCAAATTAAAACCACCTTCACCGACGCCACCGGGTTGCAGCATGGAAATGAGCAACATTTCAGCTCAATTATGTCGCATTGCAGCTACTCATGCGCGCAAATGAATCAAAACCAACGGAATGCCAAGGCAGACGCCGCGACAATGGGCCCGAATTGATCACGGGGTCCGGCAAATTATTCTTGTGGTCTGCACGCGGATGGTGGCGCATCAATTAGTGAAATTAAACATCCACAGCCTTACAGCAGGGTGCCATAAGTTTCACTAACCACATCCGGTAGCATGCCAAACAGCGGACTCTGAACGCGAAGGTGACGAAGCCAGGTCCATTAAAATAGCTCAGCCCCCTTTGGAAGCGATTGATTTAAAGCTGTGAGCCATTTAAATGGCAAAATAGATACGGCCACATCCGTTATGGAAACAGGCCGAACCAGAATTTAATAATTTCACCATCCTCGCACTCGCAGTCGGGAAGGTCTCGGCCATCGTAAGTGGCCGCTTTGGAATCTAATCCTCGACTCAAGCCACATCTTTTTCAACCAATTGCACGTTCCGGAATCGATAGTTAGCCCCTTGGAGGGATAGTCATTTGTGTGCCACCATTAATTGAACCCATTAATTACGCGTTCCCGCGCGCTCCCGAGATAGTCCAATCAAAAGCTGACCACAGGATAATTATTTGAGGTCCTTGTCTGGGCACATGGCGACAATACCTTTTAACCACACGGCTGCCTCCGCGAAGCATGTGATCGATCGGTCGATAAACACTTGCGAATTACGTTGAATGTGCGAACGGCAGTGGATGAAAGTTGTTCATTTAAATGCCACCGAGGACGATGTGTTTCGATGTGTTCCATGGAACCATTAATAACTAAAGCCGCAGCATTCTTATACAACAAGGGTAAAGTTTTCTCACAGTAAACGGACAAGCCATCCTGGCCAATCCAAGGGTGGTCAGCAAACACGAATCAGAGTAGCGAACATTAGCAACGTTACGCTAACGACTCCGGTGATACAGATGTCACCTGCCACTGGTTGCTGGTACTTTCTCCGGTGGCCACTAATTTCTGCTCTTGTTTTTACTACGTGCCTCGACTCAGCTTTCCGATTTGCTTTCTGCGAATTCCATTAATGTCAGCTGTCCGTCCAGGTAAACATTTCCAGGAACTCTTAACTCTCTTGCAGTGGACCTGATCTATAGAACGCTGCACTTTTTATGGCATTCTTAAAGCAAAATGCTGAAATGGATAACCAGCGCTAGATTAGTGATTACTTAGTACTGGAGGAGGTACTTAGTGCTCGAACCCCTCCAGAACTCCTCCACCTAATTTCTAATCCCTTGTATCGACCGATTACATATTGTTGAAAATAAAGTGATGGATTTAAACGATTAAACTAACCCCAAACTTGCGGAATCCACACCACCGCTCGGTGGTAAAAATAATGGCAAACCGCTTTAAGTCGTAATACCTTCATAACCCCCCGCAGACCGAAGGGCCTGCGCTGGCCACCGGAACCCCAAACCTTTCACGTATGCAAACCCCCCCTCGTGACTTCTTGTTGGGCTCTGTTTGCACAAATGTTGTCGATTCCGGGCCGCCCGGTGTGCCTTTTGAATATTCATGATGTGATTGCAACAATTATTACCCGTTATTCGATACGTGAAGAAACTGCCCGATATCTGCCCCGTCCCGGCACCGTCGAAGGCTGTTGCGTACGGGCACCGCCGTACGTGTTGGTACGGTGTTCCTTTTACTCCTGCACCGACCACAGACAAACAAACCACCAAACCCGGGACCAAGATCCACCCGCCGACCGGCGAAAAATGGAAACGGAGCCCCCGCAAAACCCCCAAATTGTCCAGCACCCCAAGCAACCAACCAAATGTGGCCCGTAACGTGAATGGTAGGGCTTTAACTTTACCCACCACCAAGACGATGATGGTTGTGCTCATTTGCGAAGGAAAACTATCGCACTGCAAATCAGAACCGACGGACGGGCGAACGGTTTGTACGCCAAATGGGAGAGTGAATTAAAGTGAATGTTCGCCAAATTGCGGCACCGTTCGGCACTGATTGCGATTGGAGCGTTTTCCGGGCCAGCGGGTTCAGCAACGTGTTGCGGGAGACGGACAGGACGCCGCCCGAGCCACCCGAGCTAATGGGCCAGCAAACACCGAGGACGTGACCCAAGCGGGGCACCGAATAAAGTCATTCGCCGGGTTAATGTGGGGCGTTAAGGTGTGTTTATATGTGTTTGCCTTGAGAGCCACAAACAAGCAAGGGGCCTTTTACAAAATCAACCTTACTGTTGACTGTTACTGGACTTTTCGTCCCGTGAAAGTTCCCTGCAGTTCAGTAGATCAGTGACTTTTTCGTTACCTGTAAATAACTAGTTGTCAAGTCTTCGAGAATAACTATTATAATTATCAGAAACGCTACGCACCAATAACCCCGTGCGAAGCCCTAGAAACGACAATTAGCACTTCTTGAGCCCTGTCCAATCAGTGTCAGTTTCATGAGACCACACCAGCACATGGTTCCGTGTGGGCAAACAAATAGCAAATTACGTGACATCTCAACCCGCCGACGAATGCCCAATCGCCAGCATCGAACTTCGGCGCTCTGGTGCCGAAGAAAGAACCACAAGGACCATGAGAGCCAAATGCCGTTTTAAGTGCTTATGACATCGTTGACTGTCGTTAAATTCTTGATGAACTTGACGATGACTCTACACACGGCGGACCAGCCGACGGCACAGCTATCCGTTGCTCCGTTCAGCGCGGCACGTTGGGTTGCCCTTTTTTAGAAGAACCCGTGCCGTGGTAGCAACAGCTTCTCCTCAGAACGACCTCACTCAATCCAAGCATGGCTTGCGAAGCAGTGGATGGACCCCGTCAAAAGGCAATGGATGGACGTCGACGGTTCAAGTCGACGTCGTGCCCGGCGCATCGGAAGGCACATTTAGTGCATGCAACGCTAAGCAACGCAAACACACGCCGCCGCCGTGGCCGTGCTTCAAGGGTCCTCCATGGGTCGGGGCGAAGGATAAAACAGCAACACTTGTCAACACTCGTGCCCCGGTTCACGGCCTTTGCCGGGGGCTCGAGACAGAAAAAGCCGAGCGATCGGCAGGCAGGCTCTCGGGCCAAGTAACGACACTTGACGTGCGGCCGCCGACGGTCATACATCGTTCGGTATTTTATGGTACCTTCTTTGGGGGGTCACCACCGGTATGTTGCGATGCAGCACGGCAACAAAGGTCCGACAGGATTTCTAGCATCACCACGAAGGAAGTGCCGGTGAGTGATAAGAGCTACTCCAACGAGGCTCATTCGGCTCGTTTGACTTCATTTTGTTTTGGTACCCATAACATTGCATATTAAGAAAGTGATTTGCTACGATGTAATTCGACTTCGTAATTGTGTCGTATCTCCCTGAAATCCGCTCATCAGGCAATGGATTAGGTTCACTTGCGTACTGCTTGCCTCTAAACTTAATTCATATTCCGCATCGCATGAACTTCGATCGCAAAGGAATAACTGTTCGGAATGTTTCATTCCCGAAACGGTGCTTCCACTAGGCTTTGCGCAATCAATCTCCAAGCGAGAGAGGGAGTCAGTCTTTCCGCCCTGTCGTCAACATGGCGCAAACCGTAAGCCCCAGCAAAGACACCCCGAACGCATTTGCCTAATGAAATACAAATAACACGTCAAACTTATTCCTTCCGATTCTGCGAATCGCACAAACTTACCCCTTATGTAAGATTCCTACAGCGAGGCGCCCCAGTCATGTGTCGGCAAGGATTCAACCTCCTCGGTGGGTAAGGATTAACATTTCAAGGACAGTGTGTTTGCGTGAAACTAGCAGCACACGGCGTAGAGTTACGGTTTAATTAATTAAAATGTACGAACATCACCGGAGCGGCCCGGTCAGCAGCAGGGTCGACTCCGACCGGTCGCGGCCACCACCGGGCGGCGAAATTGTTAGTAAGTTGGTAAAGCTCTTGAATTCCGACATGTCATCCGGTTCCAGCCGACCGGCAAGATGGAATGACAGTCTTACGCGTGTGTCCCCCACCGGAGCCTTTCCGTTGATTGACGACTCCTTGAAGTCGAGTCACCGTTACGAACACCTCGTTCGGAGTTCACCGGGCGAAGCTTCTAAGATGTAAAGCACTTCCGCGAAGTGGTCCTACTTGCTGGAATGGATACGGCCAAAGTTTACCTTCGAGAGTACCCCGCCAGTGATCTTTGCACTAATGAAATTAGCCTTTAAAAATCCAATTATAAAATTATGATTGGCCCTACTTATGGCGGTTGCGTATGATTTCGAACCGACCGGCAAGTGGCAAGGGGCTTCGCACGTAAGCGTGCCTCACGCCTGAACGGCTTGGCGCTTATCGAAACGACACCAAACTTCGGGATTCGAATTGTCATTGGAATGGCACGAATGAAACTTCAATTAGTGGCACGTCGCGGCTGCTGACAGGTTGCCATCGGTCCGTGCAGATCCGATGCACCACCGGCCATTGTATCCTGCGGTAAGGACGCTGCCTGGCCGGCTGGTGATACTAATGGAGGAAATTAGTGAATACAATTTAGAGCGAAAGAAAGGGATCGTTCCACTCGGAGCGTGTGGTATGCCAATAATTGATCGTGCGGGACAGTTGATGGATTAAGGACACTTCATGCTGGGGCCGAGCTTCGGGAACTACCCGCCCGACCCTGCGCTGCGGCGTGCGACACAGTAACCGAAAGTGCTGCCGAATGTTGATAGTCTCTGTGCAAATTAATTAATTTCCGCTGCCAATGTGGACCACTGGCTGTTACGCAGGTCCAACAAATATGGTCAGTGGCGGTGGCCCAGTCAGGCAGAGTGGGATGATTGATGAAACTCACGCTGCTTATGATGAAGGCTTTCACAGGAATCGAAGCGAGATCGCTCCATGCGGTAGCAATGATTTATTCGAATTGAAAAACAAACCCGAGAGCTCGAGAGGACAGTTGGGAATCAGTGACCAGACTTGCGATGTTGCGCTTAATTAGTTTATTGCCTACTACACTAAAACAGTTAACGGTTAAAATGGTAAATCAACATGTGGTAAAATAAGAACATGAAATTGTCTTTAATATCTACAAGTGGAAGTTTCAAAAATGCTCTTCAGATATAGTTAGCACACGAACCAAAATTCAGATTGGCAAATGACTCTTCCGAGCGATGAATCCAATTTCTAGTCACAGTTCCACCGGCCCGGTACGAAATTTGTTAGTAAAACACTCCGCCAATGCACGGCGGAAGTGCACCACAGACGTCCAGCTAACACAATTAACACCGTCATCGACTGCTCACGCACTTCCGGTGCCAGCTCCACGGACAGCGGGTTCGCTTGTCTGCTTCCTACGGGCCGAAAGTGTAACTATCGATGTACCGACACCTCCAACTCCAGGACTAGCCAACCGTGCCCCAGAGCGGACACAGTTGGCAGAAAGAAATCCCCAAACGCACGGAGGCACTCGAATGGCCGGGCCCGACCGCTCCCACCGCTCGTTGCCCCATCGGTGGTCCAATACTCAATTATTGAAACTGTAATGAAATTCATAGTCTACAGTCCACCAGCCGCCGACCAGGTGGGGTCCGAGTCCGAGCATCATGTCGTGCGGGGCCATTCCCTCTTTTCTCTGTCTTCCCCCGGCCGGATTCGGTCGGTCGTTCGGTTTGGTCAGATTGCTGCCGACCACATACGGACGTTTCCGGACGCCCATATCCCGCGTCGGCTCCCGGATGAGAGTGGTTTTTGGGGTTCCGTCAGACGCCCGGGCCCTTGACCGAAAAAAGCCAAAATTCAACCGACACAAAATTAACACCCCAGGTCTCGGTGGTCGCTTGTCGTTCGAGGCCAGTCGGACGAACGAATCCCTCCTATCTGTGAACCCTCGTATCCCAACCCAACCGGCCCCTGCTGTTTCCTGTTGCAACGTTGCATCACAGGTTCACGGGATTGCGCGGCATCTGTCAGCCATCAGCCGTTGCATGCGGTGGGATACCGAAAATCCCAGTTCCATTATAGGCAGACGCCCGGCGCTTCTCTCTGGCGGTCTCTGGGCGATTCGCGAGCGCGTGGTTCGCAGACCTCAAATCCAGAAAGGATCCCGCCCTGGCTCCGGCCCCAGATTCGAAGGAAAATTGAAAGTGACCACGATGGACCGCGACGCCAAAAGTGCAACCAGCGCGGTGAAATATTTAAATATTAATGCGCGAACCACGTGTGCCGGATCCGGATGCAATCGGGGACCGTCCCGAAGCTAACGAATTCAAGAACGGAACCCGTGGGAAATGTTCGATCCCGTTCGTTCGGAAAAAAATCGCACTACATCACGAACGAAGGACGATGGCCGGCGAAAAGTTCCGCACAAAAACGGCACTTTCAAACAATAACGCTTCGAGGGGATTAATGGTGTTTTTTATGCTACCCTCAACATAGTTGATCTCATTGGTCCGAAGGTAAGGACGTTCCCGAGCCCTGACCGAGGACGAGGGTCGTTCACTCACATTGCTAATTAACTTTTGCAGACATTTGTATCCAGAAGCAAAACGGGACGTTCGCTCCATTGGACCGATCGAACGGGACCACTTTCGCACCGGACTGCCACTAATTCTGCTGTCACTGCGTAGAGGTGAATGAAATGATGAGCAAATGAAAGGCCCCGAAGTTATCCACTCCGCTTGAGTGATGTTATGTTTTTGAGAATAACCTGTGAAAAATTGAAACCAAACAAACGCATCGCTTAATTTAACTCGATCACCCAATCGTACAGGGCAGCCTTATTTCTGTATTTTTCGCAACTTGAACATTTCGCTGTTTGAATATTGCAATAAAAATAAACCCGGAAATGGATACGATTTAGCCGACCATCCTTTGCTATCGATTACGGAGACCCGAAGCCCGATCGCATCAAGCTTTTCCACAAAAGCCGGAGAGTGTGGTTTCTTTCTTCCTTTCCACAATGCTCAATGGACAATTTTCCTCGTGGCGAGCCGTTGTTTTAAGGTAATGGCCACGGCAGCCGAGCTAACCTCATCACCGGTGGGTGTTTACCTTTAATCAATTGGCTGACGCCGATGAATAATTAGGCCTGAATAATTAATGACGGCGGTGGCTTCGGAACGGTCCACCAAATTATCCCGGCCGCCATCGCGTTCCGGTAAGGGCGTTTACCACCGCTCGATGTTTGGCCAATGTTGAGGAATCTTCGGGCGTGACCATGCACGCCCCTAATCAGGTAGATGCCGGGAGAGTCTGGCTCCTGAACGGATGCCACCGCTGATTAGCAGCCATACTTTTCCATTGTTGGCAATTTTTTCGCTCTCATTTTCGCAATAGAAATTCGCTTTGCGGGGACAACACTTTCCGTGGCTCGGTTAGCTACTAATCTTTGTTTTCCCTTTTCTTTACTAAAATTCAATAGGATTGGTAATCAAATTCAGCATAGTTTTCGTTATTGAAATGGTTGGAAAATAGGCAGCCCCGGCGGCCAAGAAAGGTAATTAAATTCTTGCGTAAAAACACCATCAGTAACGTTTGAAAGAGTGAAAAACAAGACAAGCCTGCAACCCACTAATACCCAGGCGCCCTCGTAGCAGCTTATTTTACAATCCCCACTCCAGAACCGTCGCTCGGTCCAGACTGTCCCGGAAAATGGCAATAAATGTCATGTCGGAACGCACGTTGACAAACTGTTGTCGGTGGTGTGATTGAAATGTTCCAGCGCCAGTGCCGGTCAACTTCCATCGGCAATCGGTCCCAACAGTAGACCGTCCTGGGTCCTTGTCGATAGCACGGACGCACCATAACACTATGCATATTGTTACTCCTTTTTGCCTGTCCTCAACACAGTTCGGGATACTGTTTTTATGAATTTCTTTCGCTGTCTATGCATACTAACGCATGCTAATAGGGTACGCCTTCATCGACACCATCGACAGCTTTCACCGGTAGCAGTCTCCCCCTGGCATGCGATGCGATGACTCCACACTGACGTTATCGGTCTGCATCATGATTTAACAATGCAACAATCCGTCGCCGGCTCTTCAAGTCGGTCGGTGTGGTTCTACAATCGAAACGGAGTAACCAGCTGGTGCTAGGTGAAGGATTTACGACCGATCGGGAAACGGGAAGTCTACGAGTGGCCACGTGTAAAACGTGCGGAAAATGGAATTAAAAAAGATATTTATTTCAACGATTTATGTTATTGATACGCACTCCAAAAAAGTATGTTAGGAAGTTAAAAGGATTAGTTATCGTAAACCGCAACGACCGACCGACTGGTTCCAAGAATGCATCGCTAGGCTTTTTGAAACGGCTTCAACCGATCCGACCAGCAGCTAGCTCACCGGGCATGGTTCTGCTGGGAAGTAAATTTGCAGAAAGTGCAAAATATTTGCTACAGCCCCTTCACTTTGATCGTCCTTCCGGCCCTGCCTACGGCCTGCGAAGAAGTCGATGAAACAAGATTATCATAATCCGATCCGGCTCATCCGAATTACTGGGTCGGGGCCGCTTCCCAAGCAAACGTTTCATAGCGCAATCATCCACTTCCCAGATCATTAAGGCTCAAATGTCAAACACGATCCGAGGCGTAGGAGAACGGAGAAGAAAGTGGAGCCCCGGAACAGCCCGACGTACCGACGTGCCGACGCGTAACACGATGAGACGAGTTTGATCCTTGGCCTCCTCCGTACGCCGGGCAGGGAAAACGCTTGACCTTAATCAATTAAATCCTTCTTCAGATTTCCCGTCGCCGGCGGTGGTAAGATGTATTAAAAAATGATTACACCCCGACCGAAGCGTTGGCCCGTTGCTGCCCAGCGTCGATTACTTGCACAATCGGAACCGATCAAGTGCAGGTCGAGTGCGCCCTCGCAATGGACAGCTCGTCAAACACTAGCCCAAGACACGGCTTGACTTCGTCATTCACCCCGATTGTGGCCAGTAATTCAATCTCCTACCAATCGAACCGGGCCACCATCATCGGCCGGGTCGGGAAATCAGAAGGAAGCTTCTCTACAGATTCCCTGCAAGTAGACCGTTGCTGCTGCAATCTGGCTGCAGTCGGCTTACGTCAGTGTTCACCGTATTTCCCACCGGCATTCTTGGCGCCTTGGCGGATCATTCTTCCTTGGGTCGGTCGGTCCACACGGCTCGACAGTTTCTTCAGCATCATGCTCGGACCGTCGGGCCGAAGGAAAATGCTGATGAATAATTCCACTCGGCCATTCCGAGTGGCCGCATTGCTCCGGGGGGGCCCACTGTCGAAGAAGACGATGACGCTCCGGTGGAACATAACTTTTCATTCAACTCCACGCAGACACATAAATCACACCCCCGGGCCAGCACAATGGCGGCGGCGGGGCGATGCGGACTCCCACGGCAGTCCGTGGTTGCAGTCCAGGGCCAGAGCTCGACGGCTCGCCCACTGCACTCCTTCTTAAAAGCACTAATCACCGAGCAGCTCCTGCAACCTCACCGTCGGCCCTCGGCGGACTCGGAGATTGGTGGTCGAATAATATGTTTCGCAATCACCCGAACCACCCGACACACCATTTTACTTATTAACGGCCTCCGCCGGGTCCCGGGTCCGGCCAAAGCAATCATAGCCGAGCGGGGCCTTGCGGCCAAACGCAACGGATCAATGAAATATGGCTCACTTCCATTTACATGTTCAATTCATTAAAATTATTATCCTGCCCGGCCCCGTCCTCGCAAGAGGGCCGCCAGGCCAGGGCGATGGGTCTATTGTTGTTTTGTTGTCGTGCACTCCACTCCACGCAATGGGCGAACCGAAACATATGTAACGGCCCCCCGCCCCCCTGCCCGTAGAAGATGGCATGTTGTGGGTACGTTTACGCATTTCGGTTATTTCGCATTGCAATTGCCACCAGACGGCGAGGCGAACGTATCGTGACAACAAAAAGCATTATTGTAACATTTCACGCGGTCAGGGGCGCCAACGACGTTTGGCAGGAGATGGAAAATGTTGGTTTTGTCGTTCGCTCCAGACCACAACCGGCTGGGGAGTTGGTCGGTGGTCCGACGTTGTGACGTTTTCAGAAACTCTCGGCTCTCGACTGCGAGAAACTGATTGCCGTTGCCACTGTCATTGTCCAGGCGCATAATCCGGTTAGGTCAGCTTCCGGTGCTTTTCAGACGTAAATGATTTTAATCACCGCCACAATTGTGCTTCTTTTGATCCCACAGTTTCCCTTCCATCTTGGGCTTACTCTTGGGTAGGTTCCATCTAATATGGCTCCATTATGATCACCTAATCTTATTATGCGCAGCTTATGGTACATTCGTGCCGGCAATAAATCATTCATTACTAACAGCTCCTTTGGGTTGCAGATTGGGAGGAAGTGACCAACGGTGAAACAATATTTTTGGGAAATTGTTCGGGGTTTTCGATCGAAATTAGAAGAAAACGGCGTATTTGTGCTCAAATTTCCCAATTGTGTTCTATTGTTCCCATGAAAGGTAACATATACAAATTCTTTATCAAATGCCCCTTGATTTTTGTTTTTTTTTTATAATGAAGCACGGATTCTCAAAACAATTAATAATCATTTAAAAACGGCAAAACATGTTTATCCTCTAAGCTACGATAAATTGTCACATCTTAAAACGTTTTTAAATTGGAACATAATTTGAATAAACCAGACAGATGCACTAAATAACCGCTTCATCTAGAATCCGCAAAATGTAAACAAAAGAAAAATTTATTCATTTTGCAGTGCGCCACCCTCAGCACAGTGAGGCAAAAATGCTTGGAAAATGATTTTCATTCAGACCAAAATGACCGTGTCTGCATCAACCGTGTTGCATACTTCAAATACTCCTCCATGGGTCAAAATTCATTTAACACTTCCCCGCATACCAGACGCGAGACGAACATTCCCGGGCACCATCCGGCCCCCCTCATTTGAACCGGCTCTTGATCCTAACCTGAACCAGAACGGACCGGGTTGCTCGTGCCGCATGCTCGCTCAATTTCCCAGCGATGCAAAGCACTGCATGGTTTTAAATCATATCCCCGCCAAACAGCGCACAAAGCAGAGGGCAAAGCGCATAATTGAGGTATTAAAATAATTCATTTAAATGTAGATTTCCGTAATATTCTAATGCTCCACGCGAGATGGCTGCGACGATCGGGCGGAAGGCGAACCGTGAGGGATCAGTGGTTGGCTGAAGAGTTTCAAATTTTCGCGTTCCGCCCCGTAAAATGAAAAGATCTCGGTCGGAATCGCTCAATGGGAAGGAGTCTGTTGGACAGTTTGAATTACTTGGAGCTTGAAAATATTTTTAATTTAATTACAGAGCTGAAGAAATTGTTTGAAAATATTTGCCACATTAACTAATTGACTAAAGCCATGTACAATTTACGAAATCATTATCTTCAGTCATTAATGCTGACAGTTTGTCACAAAACATGATTTGGTTCTTATCGTGTTTCGTCCTGCAGGTGCCAACGAACTATTCGAACGAAACAATAGAGTACAACTATTCGGGTACTTTTCGCGAATTCCAGCACACATTATTACCGTTCCACTGAAACGAGGCAGTCAATGTGGAAATTCGTCCCACAAAAAAAGGAATCGTTTCCGACTATAAAGTGGCGATTATAACAGTAATGTGAAGGAAGCTGAGTTGGGGCTAAGGGCGGAGCAAAAAAAAGCCGCCACTCTTGAGCCACTGCAGCACCCGTACCGGCAGCCGTGTCGACGTTGGCCAGAAGATAATTTAATTTATTACTTGGTATGCAGCACATTCATTACTTTAGACTATTCGGTCCCGTAGCGCAGATTCCCGACCCGACCTCGATCTGACAGGACACGGCGGGTGTCCTGTTTGGAGCGCTTTCGCTTTCTGCTCGCTGGCACTCCGCGGAAAACGGCAAAAACCCAGGGACAACCCCAGATCTCTCGGGCTCAGAACGTCGGAACGCGCCCGTCTGGCTTTCTGCTGGGGCCAAAGAATTTCCTCGCTTTCCCGAGGTACCCGAGGTTCGCCTCTGGGGTGCCGAGTTATCAACGAGCCAGTTGTCAGCGGCTTGCTTTCGGGTGCTTCTGCATGCGCAACCCAGCGTGGGGTTCGTACGTCGGACGGCAGGATTCCTGTGCCACTGCGTATCCATTTCCCAGTGTCAACCCCCCGAGAGCGGCCAGATCGGTTTTATCGCTGGTGCCATTTTGCGACCAACGTACGCAGGACACTCGGGCTGACACGCTGCTGCCCGGCGGACGCCGAGCCCCGGGAATATTGGCAAAAATTATCCCACGCCACGCCACGGGTCTTGTCGTCCTCGGAGAATGCATCCTTCAGTGCCATTCCCGACGGGAAAAACGCACACCGAACGCCACGAGAGCAGCGACAGCAGCTTAGCAACAACCGAACCGGCCTCCCTTTGGGTCCGAAACAAAATACACAAAAAAAACGACCCACGAAACTTTGCAAGAGGGTAATTAATGGTCTCCCGGCCTGGCCTGGCCCGGACCCGAGGGCCGCAAAATGAGGATGTTTGCTAATTTTTGCTTCAAAACTTTGGCCACATTCCGAACGTACTGTCATCGTGGGCAGCGCCGTGGCGTGATTTTTTGTCTCCACCGACCACACCAGCGGACAGGGCCCTTTGGCGGACAAATCCTTGCCTGCAGCTGCGGTACGATGTCGAGCAGGGCTATTAAACTTCGTTGGTAATTATTTTACACCCGGTTGACGATGGCCGCTAAAGTGGTGCACTATGCTCCCGACAGCCCGACCGGCGTCCAGGCGAAACTGAACGATAGAACATCGTAGAACATAATCACTGCACGTTAAGGGCTGTCGTGACCCGAGGATGGTAGCCCTCGAGGCTTGAACGAAGCATTATTTTGGGTTTACTGTTGATAGTTGTTCTCACGTCATAAACCGCTCAACGATTTGTTCTTTTTGGAACTTTGAAACATGTTTAAGATCACATGAAAAGTCTGACCAGCCATAGACCAGACGTTCCACGTGTTCCCAAGGGTGCGTGAGATAGCATAACTTATACGCTTTTTGATGCGTAAAGAAAACTACAAACTGAAAATCGTAAACTTTTAATAAAGACGAATGCTTTCGCGAGAGCAAACACGGGACACGGAATCGGGCGCATCCGGGCCAAATGCTTAGTTTTCCTTTCCGCCCAGTGATCTCCTTGTGGATTGATGTACGACTCACGCCCAAGCAATGGGCTAAGTCGAAGGAGGGTTCCTTCGGTTCCTTGAGCCGTGGCCTTGGGCCTCGCGTAAGGCACCACCAGCTATCAATAATCTTCACTCCAAATTGAATGCTTTACGCTTTGCTACGCTCGTTTGTGTTACTCAACGGCCCCACAAGACCGACCACGAGGGGGCACCGAAATCCTCCATCAGCCACCAGGCGCCTCCATCGGTGACAAACTTTGGCCGAAACCTTTTAGTTTATTCCGCCGCTTCGCAAATTGTTGCGCGCGAAAAAATACAACGTTACACTTTCAGGCATTTTCGTGTGTTGCCTCTTGCCTCGGAGAAAAAGCCCCGTCGGTTCGTTCGGGCCTCGGGTGTCCTCCCGCTCGGCGGCGAAGCAGTCAACCAGCGGGCATCAACTCGTAAAACCGATCCCAAACACAAACATAACCCCGGCGCTGGCCAACACGGGCACACGCTTGACATTGGTGCAAATGTGAATATATGTTCGCAATTTGCGTCGAAATATATCACCAAGTGTGGCAAGCGCCATAAATCATTCGACGAACCAAATTTTCGCTCACCAAATGCAAAAAGGTTTGTTTGTTGGTCATACTTTTTTACGCGTCCGGGTTGTTTTTTAAGCGTTAGCGGATGCTACTGTACCGAACGGTCGGCTTGGAGTTTACTTTATTTTCAGTGTTTTTTGGCTTTCGGTGTCGATGTAGTAGAGCATAAGCGTTGCATAACCCCGGGACACTATTGACAGCTGCGTTTGGAAGTTTTTTTAAAATGTCTACCGTTCGATCTAACAACCATCTCAAGAGAGACACATGCTGCAGTGACTTCGTGTGCCCCATTACACGCCGAACCGGGTATAAAAGGTTAAAAAACGGAACTGGCAAGATAAGTTAATGTGCAGAAAAATGATTGTTACGATGATTGTAGCTAACAAACTATCACCAAGCCAGACACACAGTGCCACGCCACGAATGTGGTTTCGCCGTTTGCCGGAACAAGGGCCAATGTCGCGAGCACCCATTCGACCTTCGCACCCGGGAAGGAGGTTTTCGGTGAGAAGAAAAATTGTACACCATTTCAAACTTCTCCCAAGCACCCGGGAGACCCGGAGAGACATTCCAACACCCTTCTCACTCGCGTGCGCCACCGAAAACCCCAATTCATATTTCGGCGCTGTACGAAAAAACGGCAACGGAAGTGGCCACATCTCGTGCCCGCTCCCGTGCCGCCGCGTCCGGAATTAGCTCTCAACTTTGGACGGAAACATACAATAAATTATCGTGAATTCGGTGTGGCCCCACGTCGGGCAACACATTCGGCTGACGGGTGCTGTCAGTGTTTGGGGCTTTTTTTCTGAGGTTCGCTGGGTCTGGTTCTGTTGTGCATTTTTGTGTGGCGCAAAATTTTGCTTCCCAACATATGCCACCCGCCACTGGAGGGAATTATTTTTTATTATTACAACCTTTCCCACGCCACGGTGCTTGTGGCGGTTGGAAATAATTCTACCCATTTGACACACATAATTAGGCAAAATGAGTGACCGCGGGAGGAGCCAGGGAAAAAAAGACACACCATCACTACAACTCGTAAAGCACCCTTCGAACCCGTTGAGCTTGGCTCCGGATGGAGCCCGTCCTGGTACTCTGCCACAATATGTTTCACTCAATTTGACACATATGAACACAGCCCGGAACGGGTGTGTGGACATAAAAATGTCCCCGGTCGGTTGGGCGAATGTCACACCAATTAGTTTCGCCGGGTGCTGGGGGACTAAAAAATGCCATTACCCTTCCGTGCGGGCGCGCGGGCTAACCGATGGCCCACGGTTGATCCTTGCGTCGCTGATGAGACAGCCGCGCGTTGATCGATCGCTTCAGCGGTGCGTTCGCTGTCAACGGAACAATTAATAACGATCAAAACCAACAACGAGCACAAGTCGAGCTGTCAGCGAGCGGGGAGAAAAAAGGAATCCCGCGAAAAATGTGGGTTCTAGAAATGGACACATTTTGTCGCCGCCAGCCGATGGGACTGCGGTGCGTTGAAAAACCCCGCTCTTATTCGATATTCTTTGTTCGGTTACTTTCGAGTTTTATTAATATTTTTCGGCAGTACCAATTATAAATTGAAATGCAAATATTTTTACGGTTTACCTTTTGACTTTCAAAAGCCTTCCATGGGCCGGCATTATGTGGTAAAAGTTCAAATTTTTCAATCCTCATTGGGGGATGGACGATTGTTTAACGTACTGGAGGCGAAATCGGTCGGAATCGGAACTGTGGTGTATGGATAGTCTGCTGTTATTATATTTCACTTTGTGATTTTAAACAATTTTCCCCCCTTTTTACCACAGCGCGTGGGTAATAAATGTAATGAAGACCTTTTCCACAGCCGCGCGATTGATTTAGTAGCGAGCAAATTCCGACCACCAATCCCGTGGGCTGTGGGCAACAAAATAGTCGGTAAATTATATCCGCCCTCATCTCTCTCTCGCTCTCTCCCGGAAGAGCCCGGTTTCGCTGGGTGGCCGATGTGATTACGAGGGGAACCGATAGCCATCTATCGTTCGGCCGGTGCCATAGTCCTGTCAAATGAGGAGCGATTGCTACAGGCCACAGTTCGCGGGTTCAAACAGCAAACAACCGCAAAACGTGGCACAGCCGAGGTGGTTGCACCGGTCGGTGGTTTTGATTTGCCCCGATAAACGACGCACGATCAAGTGTCACATTAGCCGCAAACCTACGGCACGTGACTGTCCCCGGACCCACCGCTAAACGGCCGTTCCACGTGTGGGGTTTGTTGATTGGTATAATTAAACCTAATCTATCCACACAATCAACCCGTGCCTTATTATGCGACTACGCCGGGAAAGTGCCGTGTGCCGTGTGCCGTGTGCCGCGTGTTGTCCTTTAGCCCGACCCCATCTAATTGCATCCTCCATTACGGTCGGAAAAACAATTCCATTAACCCTCCACCGATCACAAAAATGTGCGCCCCACGTGGCGCGTAACTGTTGCTGCCTGGGATGAGTCGTCGAAGGGAAAAACAAGTTAAAACAGCGCCGGCATCGCTTCGTTTCGCGCAACCTAGCCCGACCGTAAAGTGCGTAAATCAATCAATTAACCCATCAACATGACAACTTAACGCCACCACCACTCATTACCGTGGGCACGCGTCTGTTGCGCGATGAAAAACGGATCATTACCGCACGAGGTTTCACCTAGAACGCCTATCGAACCTCGCACCGGGCGCCAATGGACACTGCCCCATTTGCACATTATCACACTGCCGAGTTCGATGGAACATTGCGCTTGTGGGGGTTGGAAAATGGTTAGCTTTTCCGGGAAATGATTACGACCGAGCCGAGGCACTCATATCGATTAATGCTATCCAATGGCTTAAAGCGCAGGAACTCGATGCAAAGGCACAATGAAACCGCAAGCCGCACGGGACACGTTTCCGTTTTTCACTCCCGCCCATGCGCGGCTAAATGTGTATCTAATTTTCACCTCCGTACAATCGGCGCCCAACCCAGCCAACGGCCATCACGGAACGGAACTAGCGCGCCCGGCATCGACTGCAAATGTAAGCGGACCGATGGGCTCAAAGCCAATCGGTGTGATAAATAATCGACTAGCCGAGACCATTCACTCCGATCCGGCTGGTCGCGCTGGTGCGAGGTGCGAGATCAAGTGATTGTAAATCCTGCAAGCGTGCTACTGAAACGAGACCGGAAGTGACCGTACCGGACCGTAGTGGAAAGGGCGGACCTTCCCGTAACTGCGCCTGGCGCGGGGTGAACAATCAAGAAAGTTACCGCGCTGGGTGGCGCTGGCCCCTGACTCGGCGAAACCCTCGGAGTTTGATGGAAGGCCTGCGGATGTATGAATTACAAATTTACGTATGTAAATCACTTGCGTCAACAAAGCCGGTGTCGTTGGCGGGTCTTTGGTGAGTTGGTTTGGCCATTAAATCGCCCCAACATTCATCGGGGAGTCTAAAACTTTACTGTTAAATTCCATCCATGATGGATGGCTCTGAACAATTCGCAACAACACAAAACACAGTAAAGTATTCGTCGAGTGCAAAATGGTTGTTTGTTCTTATTCAGCATTTATTGAAATTAGTTATGTAAATAATTTGATAAATAAGCAACTACTCATAAGCATTCAACTGCTGGAGTTAGTCAGGATTGGACCAAGATGAACATGACAAGCACTACGGGCGACGTAACGACACCTTCGGGAGAACCCATGCATCATCAAGACACAACCTGGCGCAATCTATGGCGTATTGTGTAAGGGATTGGCCGGGTTTGACAGAATTGATTTAGGGGAAAATTGTTTCGAACTCGACTCGACTATTAACGTGCTGCAGTGAACAACCATGCGCCTCCATCGTAGCTTCAACATTATTTTTAATACTTAAAAATGTTTCAAAGAATTACAAGTTGCGCTTTCCACTGAAATTGTTTGAACGAACGATCCATATACAAAAGGTTTATTTAAATTGCCTCTATTGAGTCGCATTTGGATCTTCAGGTTTTGTTATTAACAAATCAACACAACAGAATCGACTCCGAAGAAATATTTTAAAGCCGTTTGAAGTTCAGCACTTCAGTTCGTTTCAGGAAGACCATTTCCCGGCCCATTGGTTGCTGTACAATGCCATCATTATTGTCATTCGGTCAACGAAACTAGTACTAGCGTGGTGAACGAACCTTCTCGTTAGTAATGCTAGATAGCATCTCCAGCATGTTCACGTTGTTCGCACACAACTAAACCGTCCTGCCCTAACAACAACAACCCGGGCCTCCTACCGGCACGGAATG
Source organism: Anopheles bellator (assembly GCF_943735745.2). NCBI lineage: Eukaryota > Metazoa > Arthropoda > Insecta > Diptera > Culicidae > Anopheles > Anopheles bellator. The sequence continues at coordinate 81,042,389 of NC_071286.1, forward strand.
ACATCAAAACTTGCCGCACGCCCGGATCCGCTCATCCGTACAACGGTACTGTGTAATCAATTTATCTATTGAACTGTAAATATCGTTCCATCAACAAACTGGCCCCGCCGGCCCACCTTCGCCGGCCACTGCTTGGTCCCGGGAATCGATCAGAAAAAAAATCGGTCGCCAAACTAGAAAGTGAACACCACCAGCACCACCACAATCTTCGGCACTGGCACTCGGCCTTGTTTCGGTCGTGGTTTGCGGTTGTTTCGATGGAACCGTAAAAATTCGACCGAATCGCTCCGGCTCCGTTTTGGACCACGGTTTTTATTTCCCGACCGACAGTTTGGGCTGTCGGTTTCGTTTAAATTTGTGGCCATTTTTATTACAATGCCAAAACCGGCAGCGCGTGTAACCGCTGATCAGCTTCGCTTTCGATGACATTGCGAACGTTGCCTAATCCTTGCCCGAACGATGGTGACATGTGATGAGTTGCAAGTCTTTTTGTTACATGTCGTTGTTATTCCGCCGGTTCCGCTGCTGTCCGATGTTGACAATCTTCCTGCTCGAGCACACAATATCCCGTGAAACGACGCCAGTGGCAAGCAGCGGTAAGGACATCGATTGATTTAATAACAATAACGTGATTGTCATTGGGCCAGAAGAGCGTGAGAAGTGAGTGGGACAGCGGGACGAATGGTTTGATGTTCGCCTATGTGCTCCCGTTCCATTCACCTAATTTGACTGCTTATCGCCCGCATGTCAATCTTCGATCTTGCACCATCTATTGGTCTCTCCATCCATCTAGATTAGCTGAACGAACATCATTGTTTCAATGATCTTCGCGAAAAAAAGGCCAACCACGCTGAAGCGGCCTCTCCCACAATCATACAACACACAGATAAAACAATCAACATTCGGTCAACCGACATGTTTTTATTTAATTTTTTGGTCTCGTGTTTGTTTGAGGGTCACAAACAGAGAACCGAAAAAAGCCTCCGTGTGTTCCGTTGGCCGTATGATTGATTTGGTTGCTGAGTCCAACATTACCGACACCAAACACGTAGTGCGACCCACGGCCAACCCAAATTTCGGCCCTACGCTGCCGTCAAAGCGAACGCGATTAAAGAAGAGGAAAAGTTGTCCTCGCTCCTGAATTCTCGTCACATCGCCGTCTTCCCAGAACACGGCGCACTCGGAGACACACGCCCCAACGGCCACTAATTTGATGGCATTTTCGTCACGGCCAGTTTCTCTCTCTCGCTCTCAAACCGTCCGCCTCTATTTGGTGGCCCGAGGGGGTTTTGTTGCCCGGTTTCCCCGGTTTCATCGTGATCGTTATGATTTTTTGTTCTGAAAACTTCATCATGATAATGGACGGTGCCGGTTCGGTTAAAGGCGATCCCTGAGGCCAGGCAAAAAGCAGCACTAAATAGTGTATTTCCGGCTAATCAGAAAAACCTGCCCCATAATTGTTGTGGGCCGTCGATCGTTAGAATAGAGTCGATTTCTGTCTCACATTACGTAATGCGATTAAAAGTAATGAACCATCAATCAAAGGTAAACAATAGACAGTAGCTTAAAGTGAATGTAGGTAAGGCGAAAACAAACTCCAGCCATCGTCCCTTATGCAAGGCATAACAACATCCCGGTCACGAATCTCCCACAGCCGAGCGGCTCAGGCCGCGTACGCTGTAATCAAGCTTCACGAGACGAATAAATTATGTTCCCGAAACATCAACCATACGATCTGTGGTCCTGAGAAAGAACCGTCTCACCGTCGGAACGCATCGCGATCCCAGGTTGCCCGTTGTGCCCGCGACTCTAATTTCGTTGAACAACGTTCGTCGCTCCACAAAAACGCGCTTCGGAAGGACGATTTACAGTTCATTAAAACGATGTTTACCGACAGAGAGTGCTCGGCGTAAGGGCGGCGAAAGACTGCGCGCCCGTCAGACCTCCGGAGCGGACGAAAAGTGAACATCTTAATACTGCCACGCCGAAGTCGCCCTGCCGCGGAATGTGGTGCCAAATTATCTGTGCTCCTAAGAAGGAGCATCCGTTTTGCGCTTGGCGCGGTACGGTCCTTGGTCGGGGATGCAAATGAATCCCGATGAGCGTGTCAGAGATACCGACTGACGCATCGTATCAGTGCTGCGGTGAGCCGCGGCCTCTCTCTCTCTCTCTCTTTCACTACCAGGAAAAAGGCACCAGGATCGAGGAGGAAGGTTCTCGCTACTCGCCCTTCCAAGATTATCACTCGATACGGTGGCCCCCGGTGGTGGCGATGTTTTCGGTGGGCAAAGTGCGGTGCTCATCACGGTCACGATATGTTGTGGTTAGTGCTTCCGACAGCGTGCCCGACAGCCCAGCTCACTCTGTATGCTAATGATGCGTGTGGCGGCTCCCTTCAGCATGTCCGACGGACCGCAGTTAGGGAACAGCATATCAGCCCGATGATTATGGGTAAAAATTACTCTACTGCAAGCAACAGAAAGGGAACAAGAGAGAGGGGAGGCAGAGCGCGCTTGTACCAGTTCCCCCTTCTGTGCACCAAATCGTGCGGTCAATTGCCGCCGGCGATGGGAGTATGTGGCTGCGCTGATAGGAACCATTATTCCGACCGCAGCAACAACGTCGTTTAGAGGCGCCCCCTTTTAGGACTTTACCCGCAAGTTGCTTGTGGCCAACTGGTGCTGCTGCACAGGATCCCGAACCGATCGGTTTTGGTTGAGCTGGCCGTCGGCTATCATCCAAAGCTCATCCTTCGCCCAGTCTCACTACCTGGGAATCGTCGGAATTCTGACTCGGACAAACAACAATTCCTATCGTTATTAACAATTTGTTTCAACGCACCAGCACACGATAAGGTCGGTAAGCGTGGTGTTATGTAGACAAATAACAGTTTGCGGTCTCAAAAGCCGTGTCCCTCGATAGAAAACTGTTCGATTCCTGCCTGAGCAACGCAATACGCATTCCGTTTGGAACCTTCAAGCCTTACGTGAAGTGAGCATTTTATATAAAGTCACCGCAAGTGCGGAACCTTTCTTATTAGTTTTCTTTAGTAGCACAAAGAGCGTAACTCTATTTTAAGCACAAATATCAAATTTAAGGTACGCTTAAATGAAGCAACTCAACCTCATCAATGGCGCTTAAATATGAGAAACACAAAGAATAACCCACTTCGGACCGTTTCCTCCGCAGCTTCGTTCAGTCAGTCAGTCATCCGAACGCAAACGTTCTCTTTAGTTTCGATTTCACCGCCAGACCAAGACACCAGAGCCCTAGGGTGGCTCGAACGTGCTGCCACGGAGCAGCAACTTTTGGCCAACGTGCATAACGCCCCATCTCCACAAGAACCGGGGGTCGCCGGAGCTTTCGGCGTTCGCCCGGAACGTCGGAGGAACTTTTATTATTATGAGCTAAACGGTAGAAATAAGAGCGAAATTACCTGCGCAAAATGAGTTCTGATTGAATTGCGGGCTGCCTTCGTTCGCTGCAACTACTCGGCGGTGGGAAAGCGTGGCCGTGTCTGTGAGAGAGAGAGGGGAGAGATGGGGCCAACACGGGGCCCACAACATACACAGCATCTTCTACGAGGGGAGGACACGCCGGCTTCATCACGGGTGCCTTTGTGGCACCGGAAGCGGTGGGCCGCTTCGCGCGAAGCGCTGGCGTCGGATGTCATAATGGGAAGGATGATTGAAAATTATTTCCGCTTGTTTGCTCCGGCGCGACAGGAACCGCGACATAATTGCGACAAGATGAGTACATTAGTGCTGCCATTGTCGTGCCGGGTGCCGTGGACCGAGAATGGGAAAATTCCGGCCGGAGCCCGGGTACGGCGAAAAGTGTCTTGTTTTTGTTTCTGGGGCCACGCTGGGTGCCGCCACCGCGGTGGTTGCATAAATTATTGGAAGGTTTTCGTCCGTGTTTTCTTCGGCGCTTATGAATTCGTAATCATAATCGGTGCAGATGGTGGTGTTGCCGTCTCGGAGCCCGGGATTAGTTTCTCAGCCGCGTGCTGGGAACCGAAGATATTCGGAAGCTTTGGGCCAGCAGATTCGAAATGGGCAAAAACAAACGGACGGTAGGAGCGCCGTGGGAGAAAACATAATTTCCAACGCAACACGCATTCCAGTTGCCTAATGGAAATGTGTATCGACAATGTGGCCGCTTCGTAATTGAAATGTGTACACGCGCTTGCTTTTTAAACCAGCTCAAAACCACCGTGAACCACAAATAGTAAAACCGGTAAAATTATTAAACATTAAATGTGTAGTTACATGTTAGATTATTATAATAAACTAATCGATAGACGAACTCAACGAGTAAAATAATAAATCATCAACATCAAGTTCAGAGGGACTTCAGCACGTTGTTCGGAACCGCCGGCTTTTGCCCTGTTTTCCACAGTAAGCTTTTGAGCACACTTCGAGTCTGTTGAATGGAAAAAAGGAACTCAACTAAGCGGCAAAAAAGACCAGATTTCCGTTTATCATTTGCTACGTTTGCCGGCACAGCATTAGCCAGCGAGCAAAACGTTAATCAGACGTTGAATGATACATCCAATTGCAATGCCGACGTACACCTTGCCGGCAACCTCCAGGCAAGGGCGGCCCGGCGGGTGCACCACTTTGGAGAGAAAATGGATAAATCAATTCGTGCAAAAGCTGCCGCCGGAAGCGACGATAAGAAGCGCAAAACATAAACGCAACGCAAGGAAGCACCGAGGACGAAAGCCCCGTCGGTTCAGTTCCGGGGCCCGGGACAGTTACAGCGTGGTTCGATTGTGGTGCAATACGGACAAAAAAAAACTGGGCTCTCACCGGGACCGCCTGTACGATTTTCCACGCTTTTTTCCGGCGCCTTTCGGTTGCGCCATTCGCTCGATTCGTTTGCGTTTGATGATTGCCTTGTCGGTAGGTGGGACTGACGGCAAGGGGAAACACATTTTAACTAAAGTTTCACAGAAAAACTCTTGTAGCAGGAGAAAAAAAAACCACCAGGGAGCACGAAATGGAATAAAATCAATAGGAAGCTATAAATTAAATTAAACAGACACGGACAGCGTCGAGCGGAAACGGGAAAATGTGCTTCACGAGCGGCATAACTGGGGCCGTTGGCCGTGTTTGTACGAGTGCCCTGCGTGTGTGCTGCTCTATTGGTTTATGTTTCCTTGCCCGTTCCATACAAAAGGTGTCGGTTAGTCCCTGCGCAACACTTTGCATGAATGGCCATTTCCTTTATGGCATTGAAAAACCGGAAACGCGTCACTCTCACCCAAGCTTATTGCACTTCAACGCCAGCGAAGCGAAACTGGTCTCCGACCAGAAAGGGGGAATTCGGTAAACTTTTCATCCTTTTTGAAGCACCGTTTGGTGCTTTACTTCAGTGTAGCAAGAACGGAGAACACGAAACATAAGAAACCGGTGGCCGCTGTTGCTTGTTTTAATGTTATCTTACAAAGTGTCAACCGCAAACCGAGTTCCGTGAGTATTCCACTCTTTGCGTTCCTGTTTTTAGTTACCGTAGTTTCGTCTTGAAGGATGTTCCACAGTAAAACATTCGAGCATTCGCTTCCGCCCTATCTCGCGCCCTTTCGAGAACCCACTTCAAGTTTCACACTATCGCCTGGACAGGGGGAGCCCTTAACAGTCCCGTTCTGGTCCGGCGAACCGAAACCACTAATAATGGAGTGTTTAGCTTGTTGTTCGGGAGATGTTATTTTATGCTTGGTTTGTTTGTAATTTTCATTTCACCACCCGGATGCGGGCCTCTCCCTGGTCCTGTATTCTGTGTTTGAGTGTGAAATTTTTTTTTGCCGGACCGTTTTATTTCATTTCAGTGCTCTCGTGTTTCCCTATTTTCGTCAGCCTTCAAACCATCACTAAACACAGCCCTCAGCGCAGGGGCATCGAATGCCCTTGTTGGCCTTTATTACTATGTTCATGTTGCGGACGTCCGTTTGTTTTTCCATCGGAGCTCTTGTTTTGTGTTCCAAAAATGGTTGTCGCCATTTTTCCGGCGGTCTCTTGTTCGCCGACAAGAGAGTTTGGTGTCAGCAAATATTGTAATTTGTTTCTGTTGAAACCATGGCTGTGATGAACTCTCGATGAAATATTAAAATGTTCGCCAGGGGACGGTTGTGTTTGATTTTCAATTTGAACAAATAAAGAACCGTAAACTAACCCCAGGAACCGAATAAAAACGAATCCTGAAACCCTTTGTGTAGTCTGTATCATTCAGCTTGTGTCTCAAAACTACATTATTATCGCTGAACGATAACTAAGACCTGGTCCGGAAAACCAATGTCGAACTTAGTCCAAGGAACGCCGATTCTTGCGGCCGCGGCCGTAGGGGGCAAAAACGGATCTGGAACAAGTAAAAAAATCCAAAGGTTTTTGGATCCCACAGTCGCCAGCTGCATTGCTGCTGCAACTCCGTTCCGCGGTGATGGAGACACGGGACAGCAACGAACGATGAAATAGTGCAGAAAAATAGGGCTTCTTGGCTTGCGTCGTCCTTCAGCTCGCAATGATCCGCCGAGCACAAGGCTCCAAGCCTCGATGGATCAGCAAATTGGTCTCCAACGGCACGAATTGAACGAAAGATCGTAATTTCAGGAGACCACGGAAACGGACACGTCTGTTGCCGGCCTGTTCCTCGTTACCATTGTCAGCCGATTCGACCCAAAGCGACCAAAAAGCTAAAGAAGCGTGGACTGGACAATGGCGGGCACAGTGGAAGAAGCTCAAAAGTCGATTCCTATTCGATTTCCTATTGCTTCGCCAGCAACGCAACGGCAAGCTGCTACAGTGTGCACGATGCCGCTGAAAATTGGAATTTAATGCAACGTTAGACACGAAACTACACCCGGTTCCCGCTTGTCACATCGTGGAGGTGTGCTTTATCCAATTTCATTCGTTTTTTCTCCTGCACCTTGCTCACGGGTTTGCTGCACAGAGTCCTCTTTTCTTGTCCTCGGTCCGAGTCCTGCACCGTACGAATTATAGCGCAACTTATGTAATCACATTACTCACGGTCCTATGATTCATTTCATTGAAACCGACCAAGGCATCCGGAGGAATGTCTTGGTAGGTTTCAAAAGTGGAATGAAATGAAAAAAACGGAGGAAAACTACGCTTCACAATACAAGACGTATTAAAGCACTACAAGCGCCTCAAATGAAACGTTGTATTTGAAAGAATGTGTCCAAAACAATAAGGGAATGAAGAATCCATAAGGTTGGCAAAATACACGACGAACTGAAGCACAATTCTATCCCAGCAACCTTTGAACTACATACCATGCGAATGTGCAGAAAATGACTTATACACAATTTCGTCAGATTTGTCGGAAAATTTCTCTTTATATCACACGGATCTCACCACCACAAACATTTGTCTCACTCGCAGTGAGTCTCGTCGTACTGATGAAACGTTAACGGTACTACTTTTCCTAACTCCTTCACTTCACTACTCTGCTACTTAGTATGCTGTCACGCGAAGGCGGTACGTGCTCACGCCTACTAAGAACTACGCCTAGAATCGACATAAACTGACATAAACGCACGTTTGCCATCTAGTATGTTCGTTATCATCTAAAGTGAACTCTTGTGCATATAAAAGGGCATAGCAAGGTGCTGATGATGATACGCACACAAATATACGCGGAAACGATTTGGGTGCTAAATCCTTGATTGTCCATCGACAATGACGGGCGGTAACGTGTTATGGTGGAAAGGGAATGTGACAGTGTGCGAACGGTGACCGCTCGCATTAGGAGCGCAATACGGCCCACAACGTAGGCTGGCTCGTTAGGGTTACTTCTCTAAGTGTATTGCCATTTTCCATTTAACAACATCAACAACAACAATAGGATGAAGGACAAAATATCATACACACGCAAACACACAGACGTGCCGCATCGGATGGAGTGTGCCAATAGATTGCCATTTTGTCAGTATTGGCAAAATGCGCTACTTTGAAGGGTGGGTTTTGTGCGGAAATGGGATCGGTGCAATAAAGGTATCTAGCCAGTGTAACACATTAACATTCAGTTTCTACGATAGCCTCACGGTGGGAGGTTACTTCCTTTACCTTCATGCTTAACTATCGCTCATCGAAGTTGCCATTGATCTACACATCTACCTGTCCCTCCTTCTCGGAGCAAGAAGCACGGCTCGGTGCTAATTGCGATCTATTTGCTACGAATTATCTAAAATGATATACTGACTGACGTTTTATTGCTGAGGTTTTGAAACGTTTCTCTCGTCTTTCCTTCTACTCGATCGCCTGATCGTACTGATATCGTTGCGTTTTCTTCATGTCACGTAAACAAGGCACATTTTGGATATTAGATTATTACAAAAAGATTTGCAAAGACTTTCCACTAGTTTCTGTTCGTTAGTATTCCGTTAAAATTCCATTCCACTCTCGAAAGTAATGGAAAAAGCTGCTGCGGCCGGGCGTGCCAGAACCGGAGCGTATGTCTTTTGGCAGCATAAAAACACACCAGAAACAAAGGCATCGTGTTTTAAACAGTGCACGCACTTTATGGCGCACGTTTTCGCTGGTAAAATTTCGTTCGGTTGGTAGATTGATTCGCGTGTTGTGTATAAAATAGTTTCACAGTGCGTGGCTGAACACTTTCCTTGAAATAAAGTGCCTTTGTATAACAATCGGATTCCTTCGTCTTCGTCACCTCAACCTGCTTAGTGTAAAGTTCATTTCGTCCATCGAATAAAAATTTCCCACTTCAGCTCTTCTTCCGCTCGCTTCCATTGAATCCGTGACGTGGATCTGTAGTCGCATAAAATAGTTAAGTTGATGATTGTAAAAAGTTGCAATCCTGCGTGTGTATATCAGATGTAAAAATAATATCTCTCTCTGCTCTGTACTTTCTTTCCTTCCGAGGAGCTATCGTTTCGTTGATGCACTGCGTTCTATCCGTTGGTGGGCGATAGTTATCTGATTGTGTTATCGTGTCGGATGCTCGATCACTCGTTATGCCATTAGCTAGACAGTTAATTAAGCACAGAAAAGCAATCTCTTTTCTGCCGTCCAATGATCGTACGTCCTGCTTCTGGGCGTGTGTTCACTCTTTCTTCACCGTAACTGCAGGATGAAAATGCAGCGTGATATCAAGGGCACGTCGTGTTGCCTTCCCTATTTTTTGTTAGCGCTTTCTCGGCTTGTCAGTATATTATATGCGCATCCCAGCGCCCACGATATTTCGTGTCCATCGATCTTTTTGTACAGCTGAAAAGGTAATTGCAGTTTTAGGGCAAATTTTTCGAGAAACAATCTTTACGAACCTTGAGCGGTGTTTTTGCCTTCAATCCGTAGCCTTCCTCAAGCAGCGTAGAGATGAAGACGAGATCGACACACATAAACGGTTGATCCGTGTTCGCCTCGGCGCACACTTCTCTCGATTTGCTGACAAACTCGCCGACCGTCGTTTCACCACCTTGCATGGGGTCTGAAAAGAAACATGAAATGATTACCCACCGGTCACCCGATTGAACGCAGTGCATGCTTACCAACGAGCCCCGTTTCGATCGCACGATCAAAGAAGTAACTGAAGGCCGAAATTTCGTGCTGCTTCAGCGTGACCGGTTTGGGTTTCAGTGTCGGCAACAGTTTCTCTCTAACGATGGCCGCACACTGCTCGTAATCGACTACCGGGTTTTCGGCCGTTGCCCTCGGGTTCTCCTTGCCGCTCACATAGTACTGACCGGTTCCGTAGCGGAACAGCTTGTTCTTGATGATCGGATTAACACATTCGCTTGCCAGCTTCGTCTCATTCTCGGCCACCCGATGCGTAAATACGGCGTGCCGTATCGCGTGCAGTCCGGCGCCGAGGTAGCTGTTTGTGAACACCTCAACGTACGAGTCGAGCGTTGGAACTCGGTGCATAAATGCGGCGTACAGTGGCGTCTGCGAAACGTCCTTCGGTGCAAAAGTGACCTGCGTACTGCCGCCTCCCAAATCGAGTGCCGCTACCGTGCTGCGACTGTTCAGCTTGCCCAGCAGGAAGTTCACGGTGAACCATGAAAAGATACCCTCGTCCGTACCGTCCATGATTTCCACCGCCTGGCCGTCCACCTGGAACCCGGACGTGCGGAACAGTTCCCGGCAGGCAGCAAGCAGAGCTTCCGCCTGTTCGGGCTTCAGCAATCGCAACCCGGCCGTCGCCTTCAGGACGAGCGGAGTTTGAGATAGTTTTTCAGAAGGCACTACTCCTTTGGCGGCATCAAGCAGCTTTCCGATGCTGGCGGCCCCATCGAGCGGCCTTTCGGCAAACGCTGATAGGCCCGGTTTGGATTGCTGAAACAGCTCGTAGTCGAGGACGAGCCGCCCATCGAGGTAACCATGGTGGAACTCGAACGCCAACACGCGGCTCCCCGTCGAGCCGGCATCAATTACGACGGCGTAGATTTTCTCGTGGTACCCAAGCCGGCCGGCAATGCCATCGATGATCGGATGGAACGAATCTGTGTAGGCACCGAGCAGGAAGATCAGCAGCGAGGCACTGACCACGAGGCAGATAAACGAAAAACGGAGGTTGCTGCCGGCCGACTTGGCTCCGCCGGAACCACCTTTTCGGCGTGCTCCCGCCGGCGGTTGTGTTCGCTCGGAGGAATCTTGCTGCTGCAACTGGGGAATAAGAACAGCAAAGCATTAGACACGAACCGTAAGAAGTGGAGTTTGGTTCGAGGCCTTGGGCAAAATAAAAGAGAATCGATTGTAGGCAGCCGGCGCTTAAAGTCAACAGAAACTGGCAACTCATTCAATTGACGAAGTTGCCTAATCATCATCCCGCTCCTCCGTCGTCGCCGTCGCATCCATCGTCGTCATTATCGCTATCTGCGAGGCACTCGCGAAGAAGATTGCCAAGCGACGCGGATGTGTGTGTTTTATGCAGCCCTGTAGTGTAAAACCTGCAGTTGTGGCACGGATGGTACGGTTTTTTTCGGAACAATTGAAACCAATAATTACCAGCTCATAATCGTAACCCATTGTCGGCCGGAACGATGGATCGTTGTCTTATCAAAAATTCAACAGAAATGCAAACGGCTCTCCGGTAGTGGAAAGCATCGTTCGTTGAGGCGGCTACCGGTGGTCGCCGGGAAATAGATTCTCGCTTTAGGCTATCGCACGCTCCAAACTGGCCTCCCGAAGGTCATTCAGCCTGTTGCGGATTACGGAGAGGGCACTTCGCCAACGCTCGAGATATGTACGTGTGTATGCGTTGTTGCGTTGACGAGGCAAGACGGAAGTGCGGCCGTACCGCTAACGGTGCTAAAATAAACTATCTGTCTGACGCAACTGCCTGAATGTTTGCACTCGACCGCGACGGACGAAACCGGGCACGAAAACGGAAAATAACTTTCGCTCCTTTGCTGCTTTTCACGAAGCGACCCACCACCACGCAACACTGGCGCGCCCGCGGAAAAGCGCAACAACCTTTTTGACACTTCTCTCGCTGGGCTTCTGCGCGGTCTTGCGAAAGGAAACCTTGATGACAAATCGAACCTTTCGCCCAACAAGAAGAATACGATTGAATGGTTTCACTGTCACCGGCACAGTACTTACCTTCCGGTTGCGCAGATTTTGGTTCGAAGAAGGCATGGCCGCGTGTGGAAATGTGCTGGGATAGTGTCGCAAGGCTGGCTGGGAGAGCAATCAGCCGTACAGCAAACTCGGAATGTGCCAAATCAGTTCCCACCGCGACCGGCAAGAAGAACAACTTAAAACCTACCGCGAACAGAAGCAAAACAAAACTGCCTGCCGCCCCGTGCTGCTGGTCTAATGCTGGTATAATGGTCTAATGCTGGTGGCGCTGTTTGTTCCGCATTACGCCACCGGTTACCGCAAACCGCTGTACGAATGGCGGGTTTTAAAACAACGGTTTTTGAATGCCGGATTTTTTCATTGAAACTACTGTTCCATGTTTGCTAAGTTGAATGTCTGAATATTGTGGAAAATAGAAGTTCCGCCCAGACAGTATTGCCAAATGTGCTGTGCTGCAAATGCACCAAAGTTGTATTCGACTCACTCCGTACCAGTGAACTGGTCTAAATTATGACAGCTCTCTTGCGCTGGTCTAACTATGACTGGAACAAAAGTTTGAACGATTTTAAATAGTGATTTCGAACAATTTTCGGTATTCAGTGTTGCCTCAGTTTTCGTAGTTATTCCAACCAATCAAGTTATTTAAAATTTACGTTCAAATGTTGTGCTTTTTATTCAATCTATTAAATCTCATGAAAAGTAACGGATTATCTCCATCTCTTGTGAGAAAAATCAGAGTGAGAATGCGAATAAAAGAGTGAGTAAAATTGTCAGTCTGCGAGTGAGTAAAGTTGTCAAGCAATCTCAGTACACATTGGAAGCGATGGGAAAAGGGCATAAAAGTTTCCACTTCGCACCAATCGCCAAAGCAGTTTCTGTTAGACGGGGCGTGAGAAAGAGGTGTCTGTCGAGTTTAAGGGTGGTTCGCATAAAGGCAGGAATCCAGATCGTACCAACTTAAAAAGCGTCCAGCGCCATACGCGGCATCATTATCAATCCCGATTGCCCCGAAAGGTCCTTAGCCGCCACGTCGTTTGCCACTTCCGAGTGCGTCGATTGTGCCATTTAAACGGATTTCTGTGAATCTCCCTGGCCTCGGCGGACGGGACCGAGACCGTCCTTATCACGGTCGACGCTTGGTCGAGATTAATTATAAAAGCACTGGCCAGACGGCCGGCCGGAATCATTCGTTTGCTGCGTCCGCTCAGAGTCACCAGCCGCTCGAACCAACCCTTGAGCGGTGCCGAAACCTTGAAACCCGTTGTCCTTGTGATCTGTGTGTGCGTGTAAGTGCGCTCTTCCCGGTTCTGGTTCTTGGGGCAATACCCGGTTCATCCTACTTGCTGCCGGAGGAAGTTGCAACGGTTGGTGCGGAATCCACAGTGAAAAGTATGGAGAAAAGTGGTGAAAATGGCCATGAATCCCCCGAGAAGGAGGTTCGCGTTTGGTGCGACGGATGGTAAGTGGTTTGCCGTGCCTAATTCATCAATTACCTTCCCATCTTGCTCCCTATCACGTGAGCGAGGATTTTCTGGCTTCGCTCGCTGATGCAATGTTTTCTGCGTTACGATGGGGTGTTAGTTAGGCCAATGGAAAAACGTCCAAAGCGTATAATAGGTATTGCTCGCCCCGTGACCTTAAAGTGGCATAACTGCTGACCACGGACCATGGTGGGGTTCCCGAAATAGAACGATTGCTCACCACTTCGAGTGCAGCTTGAGAAAAGGGCAGGCAATCCTCTTGCGTGACGCTCCCGACGAGATTGTTCGCATGTTCCGTTAGTCAACTTTTTCATACAGAAAAAGGAAATAGGAAGCGACTTTCCGGCGGCTCTACTGCATGCACCGTTACCTTTCGCGCAGGGGTAAGAATTTCGTTGCAATCGGAAAAATTCTCGATCCCGTATGCAGCTGAACCAACTTTCTCCAGCGAACACGCTGATGAAACTTAACGTCGTAGGGTGCTTCGACGCTGCGAAAAGGTGCCGACTACAAAGCAGTTTTGTGGAGTAGTAAAAATTATATCATGCTAGTTGAGTAGGCCTTTCTTGAGTGTCTTGCAATCCGACCGTTGTGGAAATTGCTGTAGCGGTGGTGTACAAACCCTTGGACCACACCTTGTGAAAGTTCTGTCCTGTATTTTTAAGGGCCAGATTCGTAACTCTAGGTGAATGAACCGATGGGGTGACAGTACCCTGCACGGTTGGCCGGCACCTCACAGCACCAATTTCGGTCATGCGCTTTCAAGGGCCCACTAGAACAGCGTGGTGTCAATGGAGCAACACGCGTGTTCTATGCGTAAGCGCGCGCCGTGAGCAAATCAAAACACAACACGCGCGATCGCATGATTCAGGCTCGCCTATCAGGGACGAGCTCTCGCGCGAACGTGGCGCAAGAGCGAGAGGCACGCTGCGGTCGGCATGGGAGAAAGTGAGATCGACGCGGGACCGAGAAAAAAACGGTTAAAAAACATCAAGTGCGCAAGACGACGCCGTTGAAAGCGGAGAAATAGAGAAAAGCGCTCATGATGCGAGCGAGAAGTTTACACCCGCCTTAGCGTCTTTTCGCTGCAGTGTCCGCTTCCGCCTTATGCTGCCTCTGATTACTCGACCACCCGGTCAGCGGTTTAACCCGGTAGACTAGAGCATATGTTTTGGCCCCGTATACGAGGCGAACGAAAAAACGGAAAGGTAAAAACAGGTTTACGCGAAGTCGTTGGACCGCGAAGTAAGTTTTTTACGCCAGTGGTATTCGACTTTGTGCGGTACTGCTCGGTTGCCCGATCGGTACCAGACTTTTAAAACGGATAAAGAAACAAAACAGAATGTAGAAAAACTGCATTGCGCGTTCCTTGGTTGCTCCATACCAGGAACCGGTAGAAGCGACTAACCGTATTTACTGCCCTTGAATGCGGCAAAACGGCCCCAACAAAATCAAAGGCCCGGTGTGCCAGGCTACGCTGGAGATGCTCCCTGGCGCGCTGCTAGGCAAGGATAAAACCGGTGCGGAAGAGCTCTAGGTCAAGGTCGGCGTTCGTCGTGTTGGTGTGGAAGGTATCGTTGTCCTCGTTTGTGTGTTTCTGTGTGTGGTCAGCTCCGGCTCCGAATGGGATCGGGTAACGGATGGTTAATCGCTGATGCATTTCAAGTTGCCCATGGCAACCCTTCGAGCATTTGGTGCATTTCAGATTACTATGTTGCTAGTAGGGATGGGTTGCATATGCGTTTCAGATGTGCCTTCTGACCAGATGATAATATCCTTGCTAAATTGTGATTGTGGATTACACACAATTGAAGTATTTTGAATTTCATTTCCTAAACCACACGTAATAATTATGTCGTTAGCAGAGATTGTTTGGAATACGTTGGTAATTAATGTTGCCTGGATGTATTTATCTCTCGCGGTCATGAATGTTAAGTTCCGGGAACTGGTCCAGGATGATTGATAGTAGTGCTTTCCAAGCCATGAGTAGTTTAAAACTGTGTATTCATTATTTTCCTCTTACTAAAGCCTGCTTCGTGCTGGAGGCAAAGCTGAATCCATTGTTGGAATAAAACAACTAGGATGTGTTTCTCACTCGACCTTTACAGTCGCAACAAGGAACTTGCTAATTGGCCATTGCATCAACCACACGTTTCTTACCCTTTAGATCGTACATGGCGTAGTCGAATGAAACATGTGTCAGGGTGTCTCGTGTCGTGCAACGCAATTGCTTTCCGGTTGCTGCGTAGAGTATTCTCGGACACTTATGAATGTGAGCGTTTGATAAGATAGAACAGCCGCAGGTTTTGGCTATGTTGGTACAAAAGGGTTTCTCAGTAAATGATGTGAATCGACGATGTCGTCAGTGAGTCATTACACTCGAAAGACAGTAGCTTCTAAAAAGTGTGTGAGATGGTTAATCTCTTATAGTGGCCAATCAATCCATTTCTTTTATGTTATGAAAGTCATGATTAGTCTTTCATTCGAATCACTGTCCGAACTAGGTCTAATCATACGAGTGACATGTATGATAAAACAAACATCGATTAATCCTTAAACAAGGTTAGAAAGAAATCATTAAAAGAAACCTTTATGTTCACTGTTCGCTAAGTTATGCCTTTGAAGATAGTTTTAAATATGCGTATAATTATACGTAGTGATCGTATGCCACATGCAGATCAGACATCAGTTTCTCTAGCCTTAAACTATCTTACCGCTTCCAATTAGCTTACAAAGACACTCATTGTGAAACGCCCTCAATCGTGTTCTGGTCGATCCTATCTAGAACTGTAAGGTTTCGTTTCGACAACGGGAGAGTGTGCATTCCAAGATAACAATAGCAACGACGACTGGTGGGTTTGCCAACGAAATTGGCACGTGCAGCAACAGAAAAAACACTAGAACTGAAGCAGGACGTGTCCATTGCCTTTTGCTGTTCTAAATTGATACAAATTAATGGCACTTTACGCTCCACAGAACTATCATCTACACGTCAACCAATGTCGTCCTTGCTTCAATTGGCGCGATTTATTGATCAAAATTCGGTTTCTTTTTCCTCTCTTTTACAGCTATGATATGGTACATTTCGGCCATGCGAATTCCCTGCGGCAGGCGAAGGCTCTCGGGCACAAGCTGATCGTCGGCATCCACAACGATGAGGATATTACAAGAAACAAAGGCCCACCAGTTTTCACACAAGAAGAACGGTACAAAAACGAGTGTTTTTCTCAAAGCATAACCTATACTCATTGCTTAATTTAGAACGTAGAGTTTGTTCAATCGAACGTCGTTGAAAATGTAGAAAAAGTTGTACTGTACATTTAACATTCGCTAGCTGATGTAATCGTGCTCATACTAACGTATTATTATTCTGTAATTTAAAGCATGTTTAGAGTTACGAAATAAGCAAGTAATAGAACTAACGAATCTCCTGACCAGTATTTCACGTCTCTCTGCTTGGTGCCATTGCTTTTGTTCGTTGTGTTTTGGTTTGGTGCTCCGTTTTTCACGACCACTCGTCACATCAGCGTTTGTTCGCGCGATTAAAGCGCGAACGGGGCGCCCTTCCGTTATCAAAAATTCCAAATCGTTCGATTGCGCAAGTGTCACGCCACAGTGTCTTAAGCACGCAAAACCACGTTCCCGTGGGATTGCCCGATTATCTGGGTGGCCGTTATTGGCGCGGGGACACACGAGTTACAATCGTAAGTTTATGGGACAACCTTCAACTTATCGACCTTATGACGCTACAAGCCAGGGGTATCCGATAATAATTGATCCCTGCCGGAAGGGCGGGCGCTGGTGAAAATAAAGGAGTTCCCCAGGTCAGCCCACTTTTGGAGCAGTCATAATCAGTGATCGAACAGTTACAACCATTCCAAAAACCGTTGCTGCGGTGCGCACATGGTCGCGATAAGCGGTCGGGCCGGAATAAACGAAGGAACAGGAACAGGTTCTCGAAAGAGGCGTCTGTGATGACGTTGCGCATCCATGTTGCCTACGGCAGCCACAAAAAATCGCCCCTTATCAGGATGGCTGCAAGCTATAAATTGAGAAGCAGAAACCTTAGGGGTCGGGTGGTGCGCTGAACTTTCTGTTCCTTCGAATTCGACGAAAGCTCACGCACCATGGTTCTGTCGACCTTTGGAGTGCAATCGGACCACCATCGACAGCCGATTGAAACCGTCCTCGTTCGCCCCACTGAGCTTCCGTTGGCACCCCAAGCCATGCACTGTTGTTGGTGGCTGATTAATGGGTAATAATCAATCGTCCCAAGTGGTTCTGCTGCTACGTAATCATTTTGCACCGACTGCGATGTTCCATTTATGTGTGTCATTTTACGGTTTGGTCTTATCCGCCCGTGACCGCACTTGCGCCAACTGTTTTACTTGTTATCAGCGACAGCACGCGATTGTGTGCGTTTGCCACACACGAGTGTGTGTTCTAACAAACAGCTACCACCAGTAGGGTCGTTGACGTATTGTAGAGGCGCGAATCGACTGCGTCTGTGGTAAACCACCGTAGGCCCCCTCCAGTTCTGGCCAGCGGATGTTGCCGATGTATCATCGCATCGTAAGCAAACAAATTTGGTCACCTGCCCGACAATGAGACACTCCCAACCAATGTAATTGAGTACACGATGACAGGCATTCGGTGCATGATAAGAAACTCCAACGTGCGTCCGGCATGTCGATCACAATGATCCCGTTTTTCTTTGCGTCATACGCCCTTTACGAAGACAGTACTTGTTGATACACATATCGCTTTGCACTATTGTGCCACCGTATCCTTGACCGTACTAAAATCTCACCTTTTCTCATTTTGAATTACAGATACAAAATGGTCCGCGGGATCAAATGGGTCGATGAAGTGGTGGAAGACGCACCATACGTTACAACGCTTGAAACCCTAGACAAATATGAATGTGATTTTTGCGTGCACGGTGGTAAGTTTCAATTCCATTACGCAAGGATATCTCCACGA
The DNA here is from genome assembly GCF_943735745.2 of Anopheles bellator. NCBI lineage: Eukaryota > Metazoa > Arthropoda > Insecta > Diptera > Culicidae > Anopheles > Anopheles bellator. Next base: position 81,060,417 of record NC_071286.1, read on the forward strand.
AATCAGTGCCGTGCTGCCGATACACGGTTCTGGTTTTGTTGGTATCCTTCAATCATTTTCGTCAACTTAGTCTACTGGTACACGATCATTTATTGCTACTGCGATTCTGGTGTGCAAAGTGCAATAGTTATTCGACCTAAACGAGCCCGTGGACTACGAACATAAACTAGGTGGCAATGTCTCACTTCGACACCGATGGGGTTGAGCTAGATCCGGGATCACAGCTAGCAACATTCGATCGAACCCAAGCATACGCTTCGATCGCGTTGGCGTGATTGAGATGTGAGGGCGCTGTAGCCGGCAGTCCGCGAGGGAAGCACTGACCTTAAATCGACAGTATGTTTACTATTACAATTCCTCCCATGTCTTCCAATAACATCGATTAACTCGGTGAATGGGAGAAAGGCAACGCCTGATACGTCGGAATACGGGAATGTGAAAAAGCGATAGTGAATTTTCGCTGTGCGCTTCTCCATTACAATGCTTGCGTATGTCAAACTTTGTACTGAAGTGGTGTGATCGGGGTCAACGCTGATTGTCCTTAATAGGGGGTCACGTCGCTGTGCTGAATGTTTTGACTGAGCATGGCGAGGAAGCTGTTGTGTGAGTTGATAGCGTACTTTGAAAATTGTATAAAACGTTCAAGGGACACTGAAACTACCGATACGGGTTAACTTCGACTTCGGCCGTTTGCCGAAGAGGCCATAGAGTTTATTCAACCTGGAAGTCTAATGTTTTCTTCTCTACATTTCCAGACGACATCACCCTGACGGCGGATGGAGTCGACACATACCATTTGGTGAAGAAGGCATTACGTTACAAGTAGGTGTGACGCGAACGCGAAGATTCACTTGCGTGGTACTTGTATCATACAATCATTAACAAACTTTTGCTTCATTCACAGGGAAGTCTCGCGAACGGCAGGGGTCTCTACGACGGATCTGGTGGGGCGCATGCTGTTACTGACAAAAAATCACTTCAAACAAGGTGAAAAGGAATATGAAGTTGGCAAAGACGGTAAATATTCATCTCCATTCAATGGGTCACAGTTCCTACGCGTGTGTTTGTACCTTTTCAAGCTATCATAGCCCTAATGCTCTAGACTTTCATTCAGTCTTTTCATATCAGTAGCCCAAAGTAGAATTCCGTTGGCCTTTACTATCCACCTTTCCCAGCGCACGCTCAACTAATCCTCGCATGCTGTTCGCTTTACCTAATCTTTCCAATCACAAGTGTTCGAAGCTTTACTTAAGAAGTATAAAGATAAATGTATCTCAGGATCATCACAGCTGGGGCAAGACCACACGGCCCGCAGTCCCTGGACCGGATGCTCACAGTTTCTGCCGACAACACAAAAAATCATACAGTTCAGCGACGGCAAGTCGCCGAAACCGAACGATCGTATCGTGTACGTGGCCGGTGCGTTCGATCTGTTCCACGTCGGGCATTTGGATTTTCTGGAAAAAGCCCGCAGCTACGGTGACTATCTGATCGTCGGCCTGCACACAGATCCGGTGGTCAATCAGTACAAGGGAGGAAACTACCCAATCATGAACCTGCACGAGCGTGTCCTCAGCGTATTGGCGTGCAAGTACGTCAACGAAGTGGTCATCGGTGCGCCGTACTCGGTAACGGCTGACTTAATGGAACACTTTAACGTTGGGCTGGTGTGCCACGGTCAGACGCACATTGCGCTCGACGTCGGCAATATCGATCCGTACGCAATACCGAAGCAGATGGGAAAATTTATGCTAATCGATTCGGGTAAGACAAGGCGGAAGTTTTTTTGTTGCAATGGAACGAAATAATCATTTTCGCTTTTACCTTCGCCTGCCAGGTAACACCATAACGACGGAGGACATTGTCGATCGCATCATCCGCCATCGGATAGAGTTTGAGCAGCGGAACCAGAAGAAAGAAAAAAAAGAAATTGAAGTGTACGAAGCGCTGCAGAAGGTTAAATTGGCACAAAAGTCCGGTTGACGGGTCGGTGGAGAGTGATAAGCATGGGCGGGACATTTAGTCGGTGTTCTCGCACGTTGTTTTTGAGTTACGTGTTCAGCATCATTCCTTTTAGTGTGCGGTACGAGGGCATGTCCGTGGCACGTGTGTTTTACAAATTCGGTTTATTCGTTCTGTTTGTTTCTTGTTTACGTTAGTCATGTAGTGCTTATGATTTTACTTCTATTCCGGCATCCGGTGTGTAGCGTATTTGTTCTAGAAAACGTTTGGCCGGCCTATAGTATGAGTGCTAGGCAAAACCACAGTGCAAAATTGGTATTGAGGAAGCTAGTGGTAATCAAGAAACAAAAACCAAAACCTTAGTGTGGTGTGGCGGTTGTGTGAATCTCTAATTTTTCGTCCACCACAAACCATGCCGAGAATAAATCATGTACTTTATCATTATCTCATTAAAGAGTTCATGCTCCTTCCTTCGATTTTTACTAGTAGTGTGGTACATAATCGGCCATAACCTGATTTACATGGGAGTTTAACAATTACCTCTTCAATTTGAAAAGATCAAGCTTCTCATTACAGAAAAGATGAACCTTATTTGGAAGGAACTTAAACATGATTGGAACTCTTTCCTTCGCATAAATTTGTTTATTTCTTTCAATTGGACACACGTTGACAACTTAATTAAACACAGACAAAGCTTTGTGAGTTTAAAACACTAGTTATCGTACGTTTCGAGAGGCAAGCAATGTATTTGATTGAAGCAAACGATCCGAACAATTAACGACGATCGTCGGTGTGACCAAGTGATGGTGCTTTGAACCCGTTTAGTGTAGTTACTACTAGGGAGGATAGTAAACCAATTATTAAAACAAATTACGACGCACGGGAAGGCTAAGCAATCACCTAGTTAATACTGTCAGTCGCAACAGGAACAAGGAAACACGGCGTTGGAACGCGCGATTCCTTGCGAATGGAAGCGTGAACGGTTTGCGTTGTAAAAGCGCAGTAAAAGTCAGAAGTTTGCGTACACGTTTCAACATTCAACATCCGCAATGCAAGGGCGTGAGTTACTATAATAACAGAAAATTATACTAATGCTTGTCGCTTGTTTTCTACAATCGACGATCGCCACCGGAGGAGTAAATGCAGAGAAGTGTCTATTGGAGGAGTGAATACAATCCAGCGCGTGTACACAATGACGCGTGGTAACAAATCTCAACTGAAAGTCAAAATATTGCGGTCCTCACTAGACACCTCTGTATTTATTCCTCTAATCTAATTTATATACGTCGACGTTGCGGCTCTTTGCCTTCTCTCGCCAACGTTTGTGTCGTCGAGTGTGTCGAGTAAACTTTGTTCGTTGTCCGTGACCGTGGCACGAAAGGTGTGGACGTTGTGATCGCCACTACAGGTAGCAAGTTTGTTAAGCTAATGCTGATTCCCAAACGATCGGAAAGCGATTGAGTTGGGGAATGGGACGCTAAAAAGCCGGAGAAAAGCAATGCCCTTATTATGCTGGTGTCTAGGCCTGTGTGTATCGCGAAGAGGAAGTAAAGATTCGAACAATTGTATGTTACTATCGGTACTTTTTCAAACACTCCAGCATGGAAAACCAAATAAATAAAACTTCACATTTTACGCGTACATGCGAAGCAGCTTCCCGAAAGCAACATTACCAAGCGCTTGAATTGGAAAGAAACTAAAATTGATTCGATCTTAGGAAAAGCGGTTAAAACAAAATAGTCGAAAAGCGACTGTGAATCAATACTCGAACAAAGATGATAAGTCTATTAGGTTCTCAATTCCCACCCAATTCTTTGTCAATATCATTTCTCAAGCTGCATCTATTCTCTCAATAGTACAAGCGATGTATTAAACTCATTTCAAGCCTGCTCCAATGCGTGACTTCCCGTCCCAGTTGGCTGTGGAGCACTTCAAGAGTAAAATGCGCTTTAAGCCCCGACAAAAGGTTCAGAAAAGCACCACAAATAGTTTTCATTTCCCTTTTAATGGGCTTCGAAGCTAATGTACTTTTTAACGACTAGTGCTGAGAGATTCTTTGAAAACAAACGCTTTCAAAGAATTTGCCCGGTTGCGTAATCGAACGAGTGAGAGTAAAAAATAATGAAATCATTAGTGACGGGAGCATTTTTCTAGTTCCGCTGGCCGCTCTGGTCGATGTTTGCCACGATTTGCAGTGCAAATTGTGAGGGCTGCACCAAAATTTGGCGCGCCATTACACGTACGCGATGCTAGATGGCGTGCGGTACGGAAAATTGGAGTCAACGGCGCGACAACACGATTTTCTCCCCGCGATAAGATCCACCATTGTGCACCTTCCAATACGTCCACAAATAATTCGAATATGGCAACTTTCTTGCACTCTTCACGGGTTCGTTAATTATGTATGATTGAATTTTAATTTGTTCTTGTGTTACTTGTGTTTTTGGGTTTCCCGAGCATCAATCACGCCACTACCGAACGAATCCTTAAACGCTGCTACTCTGTGAGCCGTAAAATTGTTTCGCAAACCGGGCATAATTTCATTCTCAACCGGTCGATCGGTTTATCGTCTGTGACCATCGTCACAGCAAACAATTATATTCTCCCACACTAAGCGTTGTGCAGGACCGTAACAAAAAGTGTCACCAACTGGTCAACTTTCCGCGTTTATAGTCCGCATCCGTCCGATTAGAATCCGCGCATGGTGACCTTGCGACGGTTCGATCAATATGGATCATCTTGCGGTTGGCGCTGATCCGGAAAATTCACCGCACCGCAAGCCCGCGCGATGGACAGACAAATTTTGATTTTTTTCTTATTTTGAAACACAATAATTTCTATTTTTTTTATAGATCAGACTACACTATAGTACTCAAAGGTACCACACAATTCAAAGTTGAAAGTTTACCCCTTTCATTCCAGCACTCTCTAAAAGTTGGATTGGCAACAAAACGGGCAACGTACTCGCCCCGCAACGGACCGGCAGTTGGGCCGGAAAATAAGAGTGAAAATTCGCATCCAGCTCCACCCTCGTCCGACGCGAGGGGGTCGTTATGTCGCTTATTGCTACACGGGTGGCTACCTCGCGACTGGTTCGCTGATTGACCGATTCACGGGTGCGCAGAATAGCATGAACCCGGGGCGGTGGTCGGCGTCAGTTGGGATTTGGGTTCGCGACAGAACGTATGCAGATTCCGAGCCTCTGCTCCGGTTTTTTCCGTTGGTTTCGAATACTGACACCAAGAAAAAATAGTCGGAAAAGCGTGAACGAGCGTGGGGCAAGTTGTAGAAATTTCGATAGTGATTGTGCTTATCGCAAACAGCCAGTAATGAAGTTCCTCCGCTGGAAAGTAACCGCTAGCGCCACGATGGCGCTCTCCGTACTGTTCACGTGGTGCACCGATGGTAATGGGACGGTAGCTTCACCGATTCTCTGCAAGTTTCGTTGAATTTTATATACAGAATTTCCGTTTAATTTCGACTAGCTAAAGAGTTGTCTAATCGCTGTTCAAATTTTTTCATCCTTCGTGGTCCTCCGTGGTCCTCTTCCGGCGCAGCACATTCGATAGTGGAAAGTGAAAGCCCGGGAAGCGCCACCGTGGCGGCCCGGTCGGTTCCTGCCGATGCTGCGGCCACAACGCGGGAATCGAAAGCCATGTATCGCGTCAGCTGTCCGGGGCTGAGCGAGTGCGTACCGCTGGCCGAATGTCCCGAGCTGTTGCTGGAAGTATCCCGCCAGTGTTACCGCGGGGACTTTTCGTTGTCGTGCGGCGTCAATGAGTTCGAACCGCACGTTTGCTGCCCGCGAGTGTCCAACCCACCGTTCAACGACGTCCAATCGCAGATCGCCGGCGGCTGTGGCAAGAGCATCGTCCAAGGCGACTACTACAATGGGCTCGGTGCGTTCCCGTTCGTGGCACGCATCGGGTTCAAAAGTAAGTTCTCGGGAGGGTGTTGGTTGGCGCGCAGGGTAGCGAAGGCCGCCTAGGGTTCCGTCAACGCTCTGGAAGTGGTCCACACTTTATGCTAATGAGGTGATCTTCAACCATGAAACGAGATGCGTTGATGGTGGCCGAACAATGCCACCCATAATTAGGCGAGTGGACCTTCCCTTTCGTTGAGCCTGACCTAGACGAACGGGACAAAACAAAAAACAACAACTGCCGGGTGCCCATTGTGGTTACGGGTGTAGTACCACATCCATTAATCGATTACTTTCCCCTATCTTCCGTTGTCCATCTACCGCAGACACCAAAACGGGAGCGTTCATCTTTCCCTGCTCCGGGTCCATCATTGCGCGGCAGATTGTCCTCACCTCTGCACACTGTGCACTGGCCAAAGCGGACAGCCATCGGTTGTAAGTATATCGGATCGGTTCGGACTTAAATCGATTACCACACACTCAGCAAGCGCTGGAAACTAAGCGCCTGTCCGTGCAGATGTCGCTGTTGACAGGCTGATGAGAGGCCGGTGTTTTCCGCGCCGGTTACCTAATCGCCCAGCCCCTCTCTGAGCGGTATAAATGTCGTGTTTTACCGTTTTTTCATAATTTGTGCTGGTTATTCGCACCGGAGACAGTAACATGTGTGGAGCATTGTGTTGCGATGCAGATTTGTGTTTTGATGTGCTTCATATGTTTGTACTGTTTTTCCGACAAACAGAGCTTTCACCGCATCTGCAAACGCGCTTTTGTAATCCACTGAATGCGCTGCATCCTGGTCGTAGTGACTCTTGGCCATGTTTTTCTCGTTCACCAGACTCACTTTTTGTCACCTTCGAACAATAAGCAGATGACGGTTCTGGCTTTAGAGTACAGGGCCTACTACTTAATGAGCGGCGAAATGCATTGTCTCGGGTTAATACATTTTTATTAGACTTCTCTTTATTCAAACTACTTTCTACATTTTTCATGACACTCGGAGGGAACTTGGTTGAAAGTGTAAAGCGAGTTTTACTATTTTAGTAAACTTTTCACTGAATAACTATCAATAGCCTTCAGTTTGTGTTGTCGTACACTAAATGGAGGTTATGAAAACTCGACCGCTAACGACATGGCTTTGCGTCATGATTATTCAACCGCAGCGGAAGCCATCTGACATACCCCACAATAAACGCAACTTGCGTGGACCGGATCGGTTCCACTTATTGTTGGTTCCAGCATCAGTAGGGAGTAACATTTGGTGTCTCTCACACCTCAGGTCGTCCGTGCGAATCGGAGACTACGATACACGCACCGATCCGGATTGCGGAAGTACCGGGTTCTGTGCGCCGGTGGCGATCAACCACGCCGTCAGCCAGATCATTGTCCATCCGGACTACATCGAGGGTCAATACCACCACGACATTGCGCTGTTGATTCTGCGCTCACCCATCAATTACACCGGTAAGTTCGCCTGACCCCGCGGAGCGTCACCGGTGGTTCTCATTAGCACAGTGGATTCTTTGGATGCAAACGAACCTCCCCTCCGTCCACCCACTTCCACTGACTGACCGTGAAAATTTCAAATGAAAACTCGAAGCGAATTGACCATTTTTCTCGCTCAGTGGCCGCCCAACCGATATGCCTGCACGCACGCAAACAAGACCTGACCGTTGGGCGCCGGGTGCAGATCATCGGCTGGGGCAAGCTGTCCACCAGCGGAGCAAAGTCACCGGAACTGCAGAGCCTCGAGGTACCGCTCACATCGTGGGAGAAGTGTGTCCGAGCGTACGCCGCCACCGGTGCCCTCCAGTCGCCGCAATCGATCGACGGCGAGTGGATGTGTGCCGGCGGCGAGGGTCGCGATGCGTGCCACGGGTTCGGTGGTGCTCCGCTCATCGTACGCGACCAGGGGCGCTACTCCCAGATCGGCATCATGTCGTTCGGAGCGGAAACGTGCGGTGCGCTCAACATGCCAAGTGTCTACACCTCGATGGCCCACTACGCCACGTGGATCGAGGCCAACTCCCCGAAGACGTTCGTGTGAAGCACTGCGAACACCGCGATAGTTTTAAGCAAGTCCCGACAATCTCCCGTTTTCGTTCGTATGATTGTGCGGCTTGCCACTTGTTGAGTTTAAGTAACAAAAGCAACAACACCACGCCTGAGTTCGTGAGTGGCCTTTCACCAAATAGAAATACATTCGAATCACAACAATTCGGCAATAAAGCCCTTTCCAGAAGCCTTGGACCGAGATTTTATTTCAAGGAACAGTTCACGAACCCATCGTCCAGGTTCACCTGATTGCCGTCGTTCACCGCGAGCGGAATTTTATCGTCTTGCGCACCCCTTGACCGTTTCCGTTGCCACCAGAAGAACGCACCGGCTGCAGCGATCCCGATCACCAGCAGAACACCGAACGCAATCAACCCGTCCCTTAGGCCAGTGGTGGTGCCACGGTCGCGTTCTGGAACTTCTACTGCTAACACGCGCGCAAACATCCACTCCGACGGTGGTCCAGCACCGGCCAGCGACATCGTTTGGGCCCGCAGTAGATACTCACCCGGGGTTACGTTTCTGAACGCGTACCGGTGCTGGCGGAGCTCGTGCTCCAATCGCGTGATGCAGTCCCAATGCTGGCCGGCACCAAGCGACTCGTTGACCGATTTCATCTCCACGTAGTACGCCACCGTCAGTCCGTTCGAGTCGATCGGTTCCTCAAAGTGCATCACAATCTCTGGGCCCCGAATCACGAACGAGCCGACATCGCTTTGATTGAGGGCAACCGAAGCGTCCGCCAGGATGTTCACCACCAGCTGGTCGTAGTGTGGCGAGGCGGCCGTCCGGTCAGAGTGCAAACTGTATGAACTGCACAGCGTGGCCCCGTTTTCGGTGGTGCAGGCGAAGAGCTGGAAAATGTAGTGCCGAAACGGTTGCAGTCCGGTCACCATGAACTCGTTATTCGGGGCCGTGAAACTTTGGCTGTAGATACGATTGACAAACTCCTCTTCCGGGTTCACTTTGGCGTTGCGAACCGCTCGGTGATGGGCTCGCGGTACTGGACCCTGGGCCCTCGAAGCACGGCGCTGAATGTTAAGCATCATCTTCTCGAACCCACCGTGCCTACGGTTCCTGGTGGTCTTCCACGTTCCGTGCGTTCCAGCCACCTGCGGATGCAGCGATCGTTTCTTACGCCGGCCCCAATTACGACCACTCTCGTCCACCTGAGGATTCTCGTTGAAAAACTCGTCCTCATCCGTTATCTCGTCCTCTTCTTCCTCGTCCTCGCCCTCACCGCCCTCGTCGTCGTCCTCTTCGAGCTCTTCCAGCTCGCAGCAAAACTCCTTGCTACAGAGCGTCACACTCGCCGGCTCGCTCAGCTCGACCGCAACCGGTTCCAGTGGGTGCGTGCAGTAGTTTCGCTGATCGAGCCGTGCCCGATCGTCGGGCTGTATGAAAACGTCCACGTGGTACGTGGTCACCATCTCCCGTTCCGACGGCAACAGCTGCCAGCCGAGGGTGATCGTACTGTCGGATTTGCGCACCGTGCGCACCCGCAACGGTGACGTGGGGCGATCTTTCTTCGTCGTAAACTCGTGCACATCCGACAGGCCCACCTCGTCGGTGGCACTGTTGATCGACTCGTTAAAGTACGTCCGAACGTAGAACGCGTAGCGCGTGAACGGCCGAAGGCGGGTCAGATTGTACGCGTAGTGCGCCCCGATCAGAGTGGCATTCTCGAGCGCAACGTAGCGCGATCGCCACCCAAACTTGGAGCAAACATCGCCACGGCCCTCGTACGGCGACGTTTTGTTGGCGTTCGAGCGAATGTAGTATATCAGATACCCGAGCAGTGCGTGCTGCTGATGAGGGGCGGCCACCGGTGGCTGCGGGCTGCCTGCCTGATACTTGGACCAGAAGATGGTTACATTGCGACTGGACAGGACGGCGGCCCGGGCCATGAAGGGCTTCACCAGACACGCCTGCAGGTACCCGTTCGAGCCCCAGTCGATCGTATCGTTCGTTTGATCGTACTCGGTGACGGCGCGCAACCCAGCGATCGGCCCGTTGCACAGCATCGGATTGTTTCGGAAGTACATGCCGCGCGACACGATCTTCAGGGTGCGCTTTTCGTCCACGTTCCACAGCCGCTGCAGGTTGCTGTTTTCGTACACCATCAGCGAAAAGTTCGAGTTGTCCGTCGTGTAGAGCCCGTGAATGATCTGCAGGTTGGTGAGAAAGTCGAGCGAGGCGATGTAACTCGACCGGAACACCTTCAGGATGCCCATGATCTCCTCGATCGCACCCAGTCCGATTTGCAGCTCCTGCATCAGGTTCGGGTGGTCCTCGCTCAGGCGGATGTGGAGCGTGCCGTTGATGATCGTGCAGCCGCGCAGCCGCTCCGCGTCCGACAGGTACATGATCTCCGCTCCGTCACACACCTTCGGGCAGCTCGGTTGACACTGGTAGCACCGGCGAACGCTGAAATCGGCCAGCTCCTCGTTCACGTTCGTTTCACTGTAGCCGGCGGGACACTCGAGCACACACTCGTCCTCGTGCAGAAACCCATTGCGCTGGAGGCAGCTGGCGTGCGTAATGCACCGATTCGTCAGCCGAAAGCGGAACCTGCTCCGGGGTGAAAAAGAACGTCAGAAGCTGACAGCGGACGGCGCGCTTCCTGCGGTCACTTACCGTTCGGCGGAACACTCGTGCACACAGCGGTTGTCCTCCTTCCATCCTCGACACACACGGCAATCGGTGGCCGCGGTTCCGGTGCACCCTCCCAGACACTCCGGATGGCATTTGATTTGTCCTGCGCGATCCATGTGCCAATAACAAACAATATCTCTTATTCAGATTTGCGACCAAAAAGGAGACCGCCCAAAAATGGTGGTAAACGTACGGCTGAAATTGTAACCATCGTAGAACCGCTGGCAGCTTTCGCTTCCCCAGCAGAAGGGGCGCGGACAGCCACGGCACACCTCCGCCTTGTTGCACGCCGTTTTCGGCGTTTCGAACGAGTTGGCCATCTTCGTCCCGTTCGCCAGGCCACCGATCTCGGACCAATCGATCTTGAACGAAACAAACGATCAACCCAAGTTCCTGTAGTCTTGGCCGTGGGGGTTTTAGGCGGCCAGGTTACCGTATCCAAATGGCACAGCATCGGGCAGTGGAGCGAGAAGACGGCACCCCGTTGGATGGCGACCAAACTTTTCAAACCAATCTGTAGGGGAGTTCAGAGTTGTTGAACACGATCGCGAAAGGGAAGCGGTGCCGCGCCGTACCTCGACCATGTTGGTCATGTAGTAGAACACCAGGGCGTACGGTCCTAGTAGCTGCTGGCCACGGATCACCATCAGATTCGGGAACATCTGGCGCAGCGAGACGAGGTTGATGACGCGAAAGAAGAGCATGTGTCCCGTGACCTCCCTGGGCATCAGCCATGATGGAAGAGTAAAGAGTACAAAAGTGTTCGACGAAGGATCTACCAAGGGTGGGTTTATTATACGATCAATTTGCTGACGCACACTAAACGGCTAAACTTACCACGGACCGGACTCAATTTCTCAACTAACGCCACGGAGCAGTGGAACACAGTGACGGACGTCGTTATCAAAGATTTAGCTTTCATTTTCTATTACCAATTTGAAATATTTACAGCAAAAAACCGCGAGATTGTTACGCAAGAAACTGTTCGAAACAGCCCACAAGAGTGCTGCACCGGTGGACTGTTGGTAAATGGTCGGACAGGGAGTGTGTGGCCAGAGGCCAGAGTGCTGCGGGCTCTACCGGTGAGTTCTGTAGCGACGGTGTAGGTTCATTGTCTTGGAGTCATGTCACTTCTATGTATCACATTTATTACTTAAAATCGATAAACACAAACCGTGCGTAACATAAGTAGAGTACATTTTGTATATCCAAGTCGCGTCTCTTGTAGGAAGCAAACTCTTATGCAGCGTTCGGGAGTTGAATATATATGCGCTCTAGATGCTCTTTGATGCCCTCTCTTTTCCTAATCTATGTACAGGTCTTTTTCGTGTCTTGAGGTGTGCCCGCCCGGGAGTTCTGGGTGCACCGAAACTTTGACAAATAACACTAAATGACGAACTACTATACTCTACCGCATCGTAACCGCACACTTACACTATGTGGAAATCCTGATAAAGTAGTCTCTACGCGACAGAAAGCTTCCGGTCGCCCGGTCACCACACCCGGGAGGAGCATGTTTCTTGTGTCTTTCTTGGTTTCCGTGCAGCTCTCAGTTTCGTGCAGTGTAACCCAGCGGCTTACCTTAGATTTTTAAACACGTATTTGTCAAACTCCGTGCTGGGGACCTTCTCGATCAGCACCATATGGAAGTAGCCATTGATGACGGTACAGTTTTCGATCAACCACAGCCGTCGCAGATCGTTCCGTATGTCGACATCCGTACAGTTCAGATCGTCCTCCGTGTCGGGTAAACTTGGTTTGGGGGCTTTCGTTGGACGACTGACGGCCGTGGAGGAGTTGCCACCGTCCGCCAGTTGGAGGTGGTAGCAGCAAGTGGCAAGCAAACAGATTACAAAACACCACTGAGCACGTGCCGATAACGGCATGCCGACGCCACGGATCATTCTCGACCGTCTGCCGTCTCAACCGATCACACCGGGTACACCTTCGGTACGGTACTGAACCAAGTGTGGCCACCGTCGCAAGATGCATCAGCATCTCTCGATCGCTCGGGGCTACCGCGGGTCCAAGCGGCCGCGCGATCAATCGCTGTCACCTACTGCCACTCGCGCCGGCGCGCCAACCTCGGCCAGGGTGGTGGCCAATCGAGTCGATCAACAATTATGTCTAATTGAATTATTAGCTCCAACGATCGTGCCCCTGGCGCGCTCAGTGTCGCGTGGTGAAGAAGCCGAGCAGGGACTACCCATACAGGTAGGCAGGGTAGAGGTCGGACGTTCGGTAAGGCCAACAAAACTGACCGCACACGACAACAATCAGCGCCATACGGACGCCACCACACCACATTCCCGTCGGGCGTTCAGAAAACCAATCCAACACCTTATTGCCGGATGGCCGGATTCCACGGAGGAGATTCTTCCCGGGCGATCGCCACACTGGAGTAACTCTTCCTCGCCCAGTTGTTCTATTGCTATCGAAGTTCGCCGTGGCATTTGCATTAATTTCAGTTTAATTTCACTCCTTTCGCGGTTCACGGTCAGTCTCTTCATAGTCATTTGCAGTGATTCGATATGTTTGTTGCAGATTCTTACTTTTCTGTCGATTCTTAACCTAGTTGTCTTGTTCACTTTGTTGAGTAGTCTTTGCTGCACGACGGTTGGTCACTTTTTTGAGGCCCATTACCTGTACATTTGCAAATCATGATCGCTTGGGATTCGATTCCGGCCATTACTGTCGAAGCAAGCAGCACTTTCGAAAACTTTACCGATCGATTGTGCGATCATCCAATGTGTCGATTGCAATAAAATATCGCGCGCTGCAATGCGCTGGGTGATCGTACATCTTACGTGAGCGATCGGGCCGGTGAAACAGTTCCTGTAATAATTCCCTATAACCCCTCTCAAAAGCGTGGCCCTCGCGATCGCGATATGTGATTGTGGTACGCCTGCGAGGAATACTGTCCGTAGGCTGGTGTTCGGGCTGGAAGTTTTGGGAGGCAAAAGAAAATGCTGATCAGTAAAACGTACAGCGGACGGGGAGTCGTTTGCTTCGGCAATAGCGATTAGCCTCGCGATGTCGCTCACTAACTACCTAGAACGGGTACGCCACGCAGCTACGTACGTTTGAGGTTTCTAGCATGAAAGTAGTCTAGTAAATTGCATCGGTTAAGTAGAGCATTTTCCCTTGGCGCATTTTAGTAGAGCTACTATAGAATGATAATATTAATTCGATTCGATTCTGCGTTAGTTCTCCGTTGTGCCTTCCATACGACGGAGGGCTAGTAATCTTCCGCTAACCCCCTAATCGATTCTACCGCCTAATAACCTTCACCACCACGAGCATGTTACGTATTAGAGAGCACAATTTGCCGTCACTGTGAAGCGGCAGGAATCGTCACTGCACAGCTTGGAAGATTCGAGATTAGACTTATTCGACTGTTATTCAATGTCTTTGGTTTACCGGCGGCCTTGCCGGCGAGCGTACGAGGTATACACTTAATCGTTAGCACGCGACTACTGTTCCGGCCACTATATGGCCGCCACTGACAAGCCAGCACCACAACAGAAGGTAGCAACAACGATAGTCGGCTGTGGAAGGATGTAGAAGTGGCGCCTCCCCTCCGTGTCGGCGTCGGCAGTCACGGCCACGGTAGAAGCACGGCGAAGCAGGAGTTAGGGCAGCCGCGGGTGGCCGGGAGATTAGATTATCCTGCTGCCGCACACAGGAGAAGCCACACCAATCGAGAGAATGCCGAGGACGACGATGACCACCAGACACAGACGCGCCACACAAGTGACGCTCTACATAGGGGCTTAGCCACACAACATACAAACACTAGCGAGTCGCAGCACGCATGTTTGTTTGCTCTACAGCACTACAAAAGCAGAAAAAGTTAGAAACAAAATGAAGAAACAGAGCTGTGGTTAGTAAGTTTTGAATGTGTCAGATCGGCCACGGGTTGGTGCTCACGGTATCTTTCGCAGCATGTTTGTTTCGTGGACGCAGCACGCTAGTGTGGTTCCGGGTTTGCCTTTCGGAACGAGACTCACACCCGACGTATGTGGAAAATGTCATCGATCGGGAGGAAAAAGAAACTCTTCGATGGGTATAAGGTAAGAAATGTGAATTTTTTGGGTAAGACATATTATTATCAAGACAAAGTTTGAGTTGTGTACAATGGCTACACATGGTTCGCTTTTGCTGACAACGGTTAATGGCAACACTTGCACAGTTTACGCCGCTCAACGTGCATTCGTTTCATGGAGATCGGAGTGCAATTTCTATGCCCCTGATGACTGATATTTGCACTAAATGGAAACCTTTTCTTGAGTTTTTTTCGGTTGTTGGAAAACTATTTGTCCAACAATTGATTCGCAGACTCGTACACACTCACATGTAGAGGATTAGTGTCTAAGTGTATAGTAGGATCGGTCGATCGCTTCCGAATGGATCACGATCACGGGAGGTGGTAGTATATAGAAAAAATGATCATTATTATTATGTTGCGATTGGGGGAGTAAAATACGTATCAAACACATTCGCATCAAACGTTAAACCCGTATCCCAGTGACAATGCGCTTCAAGCCTGAATACATATCATTTCATCATCTAATGTTTATCATCCTCGCACCACCCATCTGATTGCTACTATTTTTGGCTGGTCACTGATTTTTGAATGATTATTTTATAACCTCGGACCGGGCACACAGCAACGTTTTATTAATTTGATTTTTAAGCCCTTCTTTGATTTGTGGTCACAGCGATCTGTGTCAGATCTGTGGTCTTTGGAGGAATCTGCCATAGAGTCAACAACAATATCTTCCCGTTACCCTGATTCGGTGTAGTGTATATTACTGTTAATGTGCTCTCAGTTCAGGCTGCTCAAGGCAGTGGTAAAAATGAGTTTGTTAGCTGCCAGGACGAGGACCGATGCTTACAGAGTTTAGTTAGCGCTAGCTTCTTAGACGAAAGAGGTTGGTGCCTATAACGGTTACATGTACTTAACTTCAAATACTACTTACAGCAAAGTGAAGGGGTTACTGTTTAAAAGCCAGCGGGTATAAGAAAAGTGAATCGAACAGAATCGTTAAAAAGCTAAGTGCCCAAAACCAGTCAGCCCACAGCGATACCTCTCGTTAAGATGATGATTTATACTTTCAAAGTAAAAAATTATTGCAATTTTGTCTTTGTTTTGTCATCCAATAAAGGAACTGGAAAATTTATCGTACTAAGATGATAACGTTACGAATTGGTCATTGGTCGTTGGAGTGTGCCATTTAAAAGCTACATTACGACGATAAGTATTACACGTTATATGTTTTATCCTTCGGATTGTATGTTTTCCTACTTTTCGTCACATTAAACAATTAACTTTTATCATCTCTGTTAACAGACATCCACACACATACATTCATAGTGGTTATAAATGCAAGTAGGAAAGCCAGCGTTACAATATTGTGTGCATTACGCGCCACTTTAACAGTTTTACTCCTTTCCGGGGTGGATGGAGTCCCTCAGTCCGGGTCTGAGGTCCTTCAATATATATGTCTGAGGTTTTCTCCCTAATGGAATGCTGGGTGGACAATGTTTGGACCGAAGGGGGGTACATTGTAGCCCTTCTTGATCGGGGCATACGTCAAAATATTATTATTATTCGCTTTACCGCGTTCTTTTTGCTATCAGTCTTGGGGA
The DNA here is from genome assembly GCF_943735745.2 of Anopheles bellator. Taxonomy (NCBI): domain Eukaryota; kingdom Metazoa; phylum Arthropoda; class Insecta; order Diptera; family Culicidae; genus Anopheles; species Anopheles bellator. Next base: position 81,076,660 of record NC_071286.1, read on the forward strand.
TGGAAACAAGTTCTATCTTCTTTCGGGCACCAGAGGTTTGCGTATGTGGAGTAGTAAGGGCTTTACGTGCTCTCAAAGCGCATCGTATCTATCGCGTTTTTCGTCTATTATTCTTGTCATGGTAGTAATGTAACGGTATGTAGGTTAGAAAAAGCTTAGCAAAAGGAACACTCAGTGGAGCGATATGTAGAAACATCTCTAAAAGAGGATTCTAATCATTAATTGTATCAGTATAAAATAAACGATTCCTGTCTGATAATCTAGAGAGCAGACGAAGCACTAAGTTAGTTCGCGAAGCTGGTTTTCAAAAGTGAAAACAGGTCTTTTTCTATAAAAATTGGTTCATGCTTTGGTCGTCTATAGCTTTGGCAAAGAAGATCATCTTTTGCATTTCCCTGTTTTTCGTGTTTTTCTCCTCTGCTTCATTTAAACATCCATCTAAACATCAATATGATCACGTTAACAACAATATACCATCAAATATTTTTAACGATATCTTTTGTTGGGCGCCGCTCTGTGTGTATCAGCATAAAGGGTCGTGTAACGCGTGTATTGTGCATTTACTCTTCAATATTCATTAAATTCGCTGTACACCCGCAACAGCACGTGGCTGCGCAGCTGGATTCTACGTAGCTGTGGAATGGTCGCGTCTCGACCATCGACCAATAGAAGGGCTGCCGCCTAAACTTCCGTCGATATTGTTTCCAAGCAGTCCGTTTCAACGGATTCATTCGCTTCATCGTTCGGATCTGCAAGTACCACAAATGATCGTAACGATCCGCAACGATCAAGATAGATCAGTTGTTCGAGTGAACACTATTATGATCGGTGACATGCACAAACGTTTGGAACACTTTACAACTCAAGTGGGTGAGAGAATAAAAAACAGAAAACGGTTCCCCGTGATGCTTTCACAAATAGCGTCCCATTAACACCACGCATTGCAGTTGCATGCAAATTAATGGATGGAATAAATGATAAACACAAAACCATCGAAATCATACCACGAAAACATGCATCGTTCCATATCGTTGCACGAGGATGCAAATGTTCGAGTAACGGAAACCCGATACTTGCAACTGAGAAAAAACACAAAAAGTCTGTCAAAATATTTCAAAAAAATCATAACACATCTGAACATAAAACAAAAGATTCTTTTTCTCCCAATGGACACATTTAAACGGAAAGGCAAACATCGGTCAACATTAACGATACCACCAACACGTTCCGAACGAAACAATCATGCTTGGGGAAGATTTGGGGTCTTAAGATAGTGATAAAGTACGAGAGAAAGCGAGAGGAAACTTTCATCAGCTGCAAAACTAGGGTGCTAACGAAACGATGTGGCAACTACTACTTCTAAAACCGAAATAAAGAGTACCCTACGGACACGGTGGGTTACGTAGTAGAAACGCAATACTCACCAGAAGCGGCACTACTGAGCACGGTAACGGAGCTACTTTCGGCCGACAGATCTATGCTCGGTGGTGGCAATGGCGGTGGCACATCCACCGGCACCTCGTGTATCCGGGCCGGGATGGCCGGTGGCAGACTGTTGCCCACGGAACCGCCAACGGTCGCCACGTTGCTGCCGGCCGCCGCCGGATTGTACATCGGGGACATTGCATTCACGGCCGGCGCCACGTAGTTGGGTGTGATCGGAGAAATCCCGACGGCCGCAATGATGCGCGAGGATGAGCCGAAGTTTTGATGGGGCGTCGGGTACGGTGGCGGAATGGTTGTACTGTTGCTGGCGATTCGCCGGTGAGCGGTTTGAGCTGCCGGAAAAGCGGATCGCGTTGATTAATGAATTTGAAAAATTTACACACAAAAGCCAATGATCAACTCACCATAGTTTGGTGGACTCCGGAAGGAAGTACTCTCGGGCGGAAGGTCCATCGGTGGCGGTATCTGACTAGGTGCATCGACGGAACTCTCCAGTATCCGGCTGGCCATGACGGGTCGGCCGTTCGGGTACATCGACATGGTGGTGCTGTAGTTCGGTGGTGTCGGCAACATGCCCGCGAGGTGATGGCCGCCCGGTGTTCCTCCACCTCCGCCACCCGAAACGACTCCACCTCCGGGTGGGCCCGTTGCCATTGCGTATCCTCCACCGCTTGCAGCAGCATGACTGGGCGGAGGATACTGCGGTGGCCCCATCAAGCCAGTTGGGGGAGTTCCACTGCCCGTTGACCCACTCCCTGGGCAGCAGTGGGCCGGTGACGATTGCGAGGGACTGATCGTGAGGCCAGTTCCGTGATGAAGATACGCCGTCGGGGGATGGTGAAAGTGGGACAGTGTGCTATGGTGAGCGGCCGCTAGGGAGGCATGATGCGATTGCTGCTGCTGGTGCTGCTGATGATGGTGATGATGATGGTGGGCGTGATGAAGGATGCCACCGCCCAGCGGCCCCGGTAGCACCACCGAGCCACCACCCACCGACGGATGACGTGGTTGGTGGGGTCGCGTTTTCGTTTGCTCCGAAAGGGAAAGTAGCTTCTTCACGGCCTGTGGTGAAGCGGCTCCAAACTTCGGTGCCCCACTGTTACTGCTACTGGCACTTCCGATCGACAGACTGCTCATGCCAAGACCCAGCGCACCCTTACGACCCTCTCCGCTCGTTGAGCTCGTGCTCGATGTGGTCGACAGCGTCGGCGAAGGGTAACGTTTGCGAACCTGTACCGTGTTCGGTGTGGTGCCACCCTGCGCCTCGCACTCCAGCGAGAGCCGGTGCAGTTCATCCTCGTCCGTCGTCACTTTCATGTTGTTCAGGTACGCCTTGACACGCCGCACCATCTGGGCCTCTTCGAACATCTTCTTCGAGTTGGGGGCCGCGGTCGACTTTTTCCTCCGTTTCACCGTCTGCTGGCTGTGCAGGAACGTGCCCGAAGAGCCCGGCGGTGGTGGTGGCGGTACGGGCGCGAGCAATCCGCCAACTACACTCCCACCCGAGGGCACCGACATCTGGTTGAGGGCAAGCATGGCCGAACTGGGTGGTTGGCACTTGTACTCGAGCATCGTCAGGATGTCGTACGGAGAGTTGCACATGTACAGCAGCGTGCGAATCTCCTTCGAGATCATGCGCAGCTTCTCGAAGTTGATCAGGCTGTCGATCTTCGTGTCGTTGCCGAGATGGATGAAGGTGAGATCCTTCTTTACGACCGGGTAGAACGGGATGACCGGTTGCTGGGCGTTCAGCTCGGTCTGGATCAGCTGCCGGTATTTGGACATGTTGCGCGACGGGTCCATCAGGTCCTGCAGATCGTTGAACAGCTTCTGGTACTTTGACGGGAGTTTCTCCCACGTTTGCCGCAACCGCGAAACGGCCGCGTGGCCCAAACCGCTGACGATCGCAAAGAGACTGTTAAAGTTCTTGCACTCCTTGCAGTGCCGCGCGATCTTGATGAACTGCTTGATGATCTTGCACCGGCGCATCATGTTGTGCTCGCTGCACACTTCCGTCACCACCCAGAACATTTCGCGGTTCACCAGCTCGGCGAAGCGCACCAACATCGGCTTGCCGTACCGGCTCTTCAGATTGAACAGATCGTCCACGTACTCCGTCGACTCGATCTGCCGAAAGATCGCAAAATCCTGCAGTGTCAGCTGTATGGCCAGCTCGTTCGCGTTCAGCTGCAGAAAGTGGACGGCACTTTCCCGGATAAGCTCCGGGGCCACGTCGTCCGGCACGAGCGTCTCCGTGATACCGTTCGTCTTCAGATAGTACCGCGAGCTGAGTCCGATCCGTTCCGCCAGATTCTGCAGCTGATCCGGCAACCGGCGCTGCTTGATCATGCCCCCTTCGCCGACACTCACTTCGCACAGCGAAAAGTTCGAGCTCGGATCATGAATCCCGAACTCCTGGAGCGCCAGCATCACCACCTCGTGGGCCGTAGTCTCCTTGTGCACCAGCAGGTACTTGCACGTTTGGTCCGACTTGTACACCTTCAGTATGTGCTCGGGGAAATCGCTCGCACCGCGCATCTCCTCGTAGTACAGCATTCCTGTGCCCTTCATCGGAATGATCGCCTCGGTGGATTGGGCTTTCGCCGGTGTGCAGGGATTTTCGCGGAGATCCGGATTGCTCTGGTAGGTGGTCCCTGCTGCAGCCGATGCCGTCGTCGTAGCGGTCGTGCCCGTCGGTGCCGTCTCGTCCGAATCGGCCGTTGTTATCGAGGAAGTTGAAACTGAGGACGCCTGGGAGGAAAAGTTCACACTGATCCCAGACGATCGGTCACTAGCGTCGCAGTTGCTGCCACTGCTGCCACCGCTGTTACTATTCCCGTTGGTGGTGGCTGTCATCGTCCCTGCGGCGCTGTTGTTGTTGTTGTTGATACTATCATCCTGGAAGACACTATTCTTTGGCAGTAGATTCATGCGGATCAGCGCCTTCTGTAGTCGTTTCTTGCCACCGAGCGTCATAAAGCTTCCGCCGCCACCGCCGCCACCACTCTTGTTGTTGTTCATGTGCACCGACGACGACGGGGTCGAAGTGCCGGAATCCTTCCGCCCGTACTCGATGTCCCGCACCGGCAGGGGCATCAGAAACTGATGACCGGTCGACAGCAAGCCGCCCGCTTTGTCGACCAAATCGAGCGACTTTTGTGACTGCAAAAGATCCGCCGCTCGCAGCGCTTTCTTCAGGTCGAGCTTCAGTTTGCCCGAATCACCACTACCGTCGGCACTCGCGAGCATTGCCTTGAACGCCCACAGGTTGCTCTTCAGCGTGATGCTGAGGTGGGTTGTGCCTCGCAGCAGCTCTAGTGCCCGAACGCACGTCACATGCTCAAAGCTCTGCCCGTTCACATCCAGTATCTGATCGCCCCGCTTCAAACCCGCATCGTAGGCTTTCGTTTTCGGTTCTACCCGCGTAATAAAGATCCCTCCCGGGCCGCCGGAGATTTGGAAGTTCAAATCCTCGTCCCGGGAACTGCGCGCCAACGTTACGTTGCGCTCGCGGGCATTGTGCTGCGCATACACGTGCAACAGACGCAGCTGCTCGAGCATGTTCCGCTTTTCCAGGGCCGATTCAAAGATTTCCAAAAACTCCATCATCTGCGGATCGGTATCGAAGTCCGTGAAGTGGTTGTTCACCCACAGCAGGACGACGCGTGTGACGCGATCGCACAGATCGCTCGCCGAGGGTGACGACGGGGGTGCCCCGAGCAAGGAAGAAACGTGGGCCAGCGTTGATGAAGCCGCTCCGTCGACGAAATCATTTCCCTGCGCACCTTCCAGCTCGTGCGCGGCTCCACCATCAACGTTGAACCACTTGAGCAGCTGCTTCGAAATTTCCATCGGGTTACTGATGAACGTGCGGCAGGTGAGAAGGAAGTCCTCCACGTAATTCGGATCGGTTTGGGTGGTGTCCTCGACCAGTTGGTGCATTAGCCGTTCCACCGTTCCCCTAATCACGACGTAGCCCTTCCGTGACCCGTTCTCGCCCGTGCTGTTCCGCAGCTCGGTCACCATCACGACCTGGCCGTCTTCCTCGATCTTGCGAATGTTGTCCTCGCCCTGGTGCTGTATCCGGTAGTAGTCGGTTTGGGTGATGCAAACGAACTGGCAATCGTCGCACTTCGTGCGCATCACTCCCCGATGGTACAGTTTGTCCATCGTGGGCATGATGCCGAAGCTATCGCCGTAGTGCAGATACTCGACCTCTCCGGTGGCGCTGTGTTCGATCTCCACGTGCCCGTTGATCAGTACGCTCCACGAGTCCAGCTCTTCGCCATCGTTCATGACGACGGTGCCGGCCTTCTCAACCACCGCAAACACCATCACCGAGCAGAGGGCTCGTCGCACCGCGAACGTCATGTTGGTGAAGGCTTTTAGCTTTTGAGTAAACTCCAGCAATACCTCGATATCGTCCACCGTGCGATCGCTGGGATCTTTTTCGAGGCATTCTCGTACGGTGTCCCGGACACTTAAACTCTGTGCCGGAAAGGGAAGAGGTTGTCAGAAAAGTCGGTATTAAGATGTTCAAATTAAGGGTCAGAATGAAGTTCCACTTACATCGATACTTTCAGCAATATCTTCCTCGTCGGAGTCAACCACGGACTCGACTAGCCCCGACAGATCCACCTCATCCGAGTCGAGCGACGAGCTTGTAACCGACGTCATGGTGTCGGCCTGGCTGGTATCACTCGAGTGTGACAAACGATTACCTTTGTCATACAATTCCGGGTAAATGTTCGTCGTCAACTATTGGGGCGAGAAGAATGTAGAAAATGAAATAAATTACGCAATCGTAAAAATCGCAAATTGTATGCACGCTACCACCTCAACGGACTTTTTGAAATGCGGCTGTCATCGATGCCGCTGTAAACATTTAGTACATTTTAGAACAATTCGCTTCGCTTTCTCATTTTTCTCAAGCGCTCTCTCATTTTGTGGAAGTAAGAGAGAGAGAGAGAAGAGCACACTAGCAAGAAAGAGAGGGAGGATCGAAAAGCCATAAAAACTTATCCACGACCCACGAAATTATGGCAAATTATTGAGCGCCAACATCTGTCAAAAAATGCTCTTCCGCGAGAGCGACAGAGAGAGAGAGAGAATTTGTCAAAGGCGTCGTACGTCATCTCGCGGTGTGTTTGGTACTGTTTTTTCGCTTATCCGACGGACATTCCCAGTCGAAACAGCTTGCACAATAAACCCGTATCAGCAACAATTTCCCGTGTTTTGCAGGAAAGCGGTGGAAAAGTGACTGTTGAATTGCACAACGAATGCCTACCAGTAATCGGCCATCGCCCCTGTGAACGGAAAATCAATATGGTGTGTTGCTAGCTTTCTGCAGACAGTAAATACAAAACATCCCCCAGCAGGAAGTTGATTCTTCAACAAACATCCGGAAAACCCAGCCGCCGACTGAAACCCAGCTGGTGGCTGTGCGCATTCAAGTCCCAAAAGTTTAACCTTCATCTGTTGATGTTTCTGCGAGGCACCGAGCCAAAATACGCTACGTACTGTGCCTTTTTTCGGTGGCCATCTCGAAAAGCCCACCAGCAGACCGGATTGATTGACCGGAAAGGGTATAGTTTTCAAATCTAGGAACCAGTGCTATCGAAGAAAGGAGGAGGTGTTGTGTTGTTGTTGGTTGCGACGTAGCAACACCGCGGTTACCCTTTTCCGGGACACTATAGTGACGCATAATAGTCACAGCAACCAAGCAAGCAAACCGCCCTTCAGTGCCGAAGGGACAACTCAGCATAACAAAAAGCGGCAGTGTGCAGAGCGAACCCGGAGCAGACTGACCACAACAGTTACTCGCGGCTGGAGTGCGTTTGGCGAAACGAAACACAGCTCCAACGTTTTCTTGTCCGCCACAACATGGTAAGAGGGTCACGGTCATCGCCCGCAACTTTTCGGTTCGGAAAAGTTAACATGCTTTCACCGTGACGCGTTTGTGGCGTCATTGAGAATGTTTGCCATTTGCTGTGGAAACAGAGGGTACCCCCTAGGCTTCTGCTTGGGTGGCCAAACATGTTCTTTCCTGTCACGTCCGGTGAAGGTTAACACTTTCGCCAAAAACGCAATGGTTGCTTCGAATTGGCACTACGCATGACCTTTAACCAAACTGTTGTTTCTCGCCCCGCAGGCATCTGGATCCGTGTCCGTTTCCACAGGAACCAAAACCACCAACAAGACCAGTGGCACCGCAGGCACGGTTGCTACCGGCGGGGCTGCGGGCCGCAAAAAGTCCGGTCCCAAGTTCGAGCTGTCCGACGAGCAGCGGCAGGACATTAAGGAAGCGTTCGATCTGTTCGACTCCGAGGGCACGGGCATGATCGACACCAAGGAGCTAAAGGTGGCGATCCGGGCGTTGGGGTTCGAGCCGAAGAAGGAGGAAATCAAACGGATGATCGCCGAAATCGACAAGGACGGTTCGGGTAAGATCTCGTTCGACGACTTTCTGCAGCTCATGACGGTCAAGATGGCGGAGAAGGACTCGAAGGAGGAGATACTGAAGGCGTTCCGACTGTTCGACGACGATGAGACGGGCACGATCTCGTTCAAAAACCTGAAGCGGGTCGCAAAGGAGTTGGGTGAAAATTTGACCGACGAAGAGCTGCAGGAGATGATCGACGAAGCGGACCGGGACGGAGACGGCGAAGTGAACCAGGAAGAGTTTTTGCGAATCATGAAGAAAACGAGTCTCTACTAAAGCGAGGGCGCCATGCGTGCTTTACTGTAATTATTTTTTAAAAGGAAACTATCTGTTTAAGTGATTAATTTACGAGTGGAACGATCGCATTTGATGTGAGGCGATGAACGTGCCAGATTATCGCGATAGGGCATTTTGTGAGGTTTGATCAAGTTCCGTAAAGTATTCCTATTTGGACTGCAGAATCCGCCAAATTTGCATTTAAACCTCTTCCACCAACACGATGAAGTCATTCCGTGCGGATTTATTCAGCAAACACAACAAACATCTGCCTCACTGGGCGATACGAGATGGATTAAGCAGGCATAAGGGTTAATTTGATAAGAAACAGTCTGAATCAAACCTATTACAGACATGCTCCATTTCCGCTCGAAGACAAAACGCTGATAATCCAAACAATACGCAAACTAAGCATTAAAAAATCGCCAAAAAGCAAACCAAACTACGGTGAATCATTCCATCACACTGGTTCGAGAGAAACCGATCCGATTTTTATTATCAGCGGCCTGTCGCCGGAATACGCACCCAGAACGGAGACGTGCTTTGCATTAGAAAAAGTAGATTTGTTTCGCCAAACATTTACCGGGACACAGCACGTTTTAGGGGAGGAATTTTTACTCAAACTTAGGCACAAGTGTGTGGCCCATGGTTGCGGGAGTTTTAAGGGGGGCGCTTTAGGCGCACTCCCCTTTTACGTATCGAACGACTCGCTCTCTCTACGCGGGTACCTGTTCTCCGGTAGTGCTTTGCCTTTTTACCGTGGGTCATCGTTGCACCGCTGCAAGTGCTTATGCTAATGATACGGAGATGGGGCAAAAGCCGGAAAAGCGCCAGCGATCAGCAGCGCTCGAAAGAGGGACACGCAAAACAAGGACGCGGCCACAGCCAAGTTTGGACCTTTTTAGGATTAAGCACCCGCGCCGCTGCCGTTCTGTAGTGTGAGTTAAATGTAACGATAAAAATTACACGAATAAAAACGTAATCACGGACGGAGCGTGTTGGCCAACAGCAAACAGATTGAACTAGACACGCATGCAGCATTACGATGGCACCAGCCGGAAGCGAGTGGATTGCGTGAGCGAACACGAACAGGAAATTTTGCGGCCGAAACGATTTAATGAATATCAAAATATAGATATATTTTTCTTCGACACATGTTGCCTTCTAATTTGAGCGTTCGTGCTTTAGGCACCTTTGGAGCGCTTACCCGTTTCTAGTACAGTTAGGGCGGCATCCCGGAAGCAACCATAAGGCAGCTGATTGCTTCTACCCGCTGGTGCTGGCAGTACTCTTTCACTCTGAAAATGGGCTGTTTCCTATCGATCCGAAGGGGGGGCCATCAACCAGCAAAAATACCAAAACGTTTGATGTGGCTTCTGGTAAAAATAGAACCCCAACGAACCATATGAGCATCATTCGCAAAAGAGTGATGGTTGAAGATTTTCACCAGCGAACGAGATAAGTCCCATAGCAATGGATGGGCCACACTCCGGGACAAGACTTTTGCAGGACATGGAAGACGACTTACAGTGCGTTCGGATCGATTCCATCCTCTCCACTAATCGATAATCCGCTGGACAAAGAAAGTTCTTAACTACACTTTGCTAATCAATCTGCGAAGTTACATGCTAGAGCAGCTGACCGTAAAACATGCTTAGCCAACAGCGACGGCGGGATTTAAAATGCATCTGGGCCCTTTGCTGATACCCGCGTGCTGATGGAACTGAATCAGCACGAGCAAAGTATCTTTGCATCTTTCATCGCCCATCGAAGCCACTGTTCGGTTGCGGCTATAGGTGAGATGTGAATTATTAATTAGTCATGGCCTGGATGCGCATTGCGTAAAATGATTTTAATTCCACGCAACACGCCAGCAGCCGGCAGCGTGCCACATATTAGGATGTCGTTTGAATCGGGAGCCACTTGAAGTCACGTTGAATAATGAATGAATGATTGGAATGGAAAATTTCGAAACTGTTCGATGGGTCTCCGGCGGAAGTCCCGAGTCAGTTAATTGGCAACCAAAATAATTGACCACAGAATAAAAGGCTGCTGCTTAGAATGTCTGAAGGTTAGTTATTTGCATTTGGAACATTTCATTCGTTTTTTACCATAGAAAAATAGAACGGTTTATCATAACACCTCATTTAAAGTGCTTCACCAGCACGCGGAACTGGAACGTGACGCATTCTTCTCGGCAAGCAATTACGTCAAATGTGGTCTGTTTCACGTCGTATCGGTATCTTCGAAAAATAGACCCACCAGCAGCAAAAAAAGGACCACAAACCGAAGATTCATTAGCCGAGCGCGCGACCTGCCGCTCATCATAAAGAAGGAACCCACTTCACAATCTCAAGACGGCGCGCGCGCGGCCACTGATGAAACGGTGCCCCTTATCGAGGAGCAGGAATGCTCGTTTCATTTTTTATACCACATTCGCCTTCTTTCAACCACACACATGGTTTTCCACCAGAGTTCCAGTGTGTTACGTGGAAGCGGCGGAAAAAGAAAATCTGCCCCTTCCCGGCCAGATATACGTGCATGCATTAAAAGCTTCGATAAAGCAGATCGTCGTCGTCTCTCGGGGCCATCGTAAAAATAAAACAGAAACCACTTTTGTGGAGGGAAGGAAAAACTCCGCCATTTTTGGGGTTTCTGGTGGTCCGAGAGTGAGTTTTTGTTATCCAGACATTCCACACACAGAAATGTATAACAATTTTTTTATGGGGCCACAAATCATACGGCAGATTTGAGGCGAGCTACCAAAGGCAAAGCATAAGACAGACAGAGCAAGAGAACAAGGAACTACGATGAAAGAGCGCCGTTTTCGGTGGCCCAGCTTGATAGAGATCGCTTCAAGACTAGTGCCCCAAAAACACCAAAGTTACGCAACCATTTTGTGACTTCCGAAAGTTAGTTTTGCGTGTGAAATGCCATCAACACGATCCGGGTGAAAGTGTGTGCTCGAAAAAAGTTGTCCCTTTTATTGCACACTTCAAACAAACGACTTGACATCGCTAAATGGCTACCGCCGGGGGCCTCTAGTGAGCTTCACACGCCCGGTGAGCCAAAAAGTGTGCAGTCAGTGAGTCGTGTCGGCTTTGAGCATTTCCCAAGTCCCGGCGCTTTCCCGGCGTTGCCGGCACACCGGAGGAGAGCATGGATTGCGGCAAGGGTGGTGGTAACGGGGCTCCTTCCCGTACACATCATGCTCAATTGGGCACTTAATGCAATTGAAGTCGCGACTTGCGCCTGGCACACTTCGGCCATGGCCACTCGAGAAGCAGAGCGACAGACTTCTGGTTTGAAGAGCTGAGCGCAGCTGCTTAACCCGGGGACCGCCACCGGAACGACGAAACAGCGACGGAAAGGCGGAAAATGGAATTCTGTCGTCTTCTGCGATGGAATGTGGCGGCTTTTGTAGGGCTGGGGCGGAGGAGGACCTCGGCCAGCAATTTTTCTCTTCAAACCGCTCCTCCGCACAACAACAAGTAGCGAACAAATTTATATTCACTGTTAACAACAATTGGTGACCCCGCCACCGTCACAAGCCGGCGAGGCCACGGCGCTATTGTGTCAGACCGCCGCAGCATAACCTCCTCAAGGGAGGGGCAGAAGGAAAAAAAACGCCCAGAGACCCCGTTCATCATAAGAGATCGGACCGAAACATAGGTCGCCTCTCGAATGGTGCGCCACGACCTCTTTCGGTTTTCTGTGGACCACTCCGGGGAGGTTTATTAGGGGCTTGAGCACTACAACGCGGGGAACTAAGCTTTTCAATAACGCCGAAGAGCCACCGAAAAACGGTAGCCAGTGATCTGGAGTGATCCGAATAGTGGAGCGAAAGTATCGTCGAAATGTGCAATGTGCAGCATTGTGAAGGGCGCAATACCATTTCCAACATTTTATTGCCCGCCACGAAGAGAACCGAAGGGCTAACGGGGTCTCTTCAAGAGCGATGAGATATTCGGGATGGCTAGGAAATGTTACATTTTAAATTGCTCTTCAAATACGAGGACGATGATGCATTGATCGCCATTTAGTGGTTGGAACCATTTGTTTGATTTCACTCTTTGTGGGGGTCAACCAATCGCAAAACTGGCAAGAAGTAAGTTTTTTCCGCTATTGAGCCCATCTCTGACAATGCTCCCAAAATAGATTGACGAGCTTTTCTGGTCGACAACCCACGGCCATTCGTCCGCAGATAATGCCCGTTTAACCTTCGTCCATTCATCGGTTTCTATGCCAAAGACGTCAGTTTCAGCCCGCAGGGTGCTTAAACTTGAATGCCAAACTTTAAGTCGGTGCAAATATCCTGCTCTGCCTGTTCTAACAATTTCTTCCTTTTACATAAAAACTTAATTGAATACGACTCATGGAAATCCGAGTGAAGTATCAATTTAACTATAAAGTCGCATACTAGTATAGGGGTAATGATCAGTAGAAAGTTTACACTTTTACAACATTGAATCTATGCCCATTGAATGACCTACCTTCATCTTTTATGGAGTCGCTCAATTAGAGAGACAAAGTCCCGTTTTAAATTGTCCTACAATCGAAATGGTGCCCTCATTGATTCTCTCGGGGCCCCCCACAAACACAAGCGGCCACAACGTTCAACACGATTAACGTTTAATGCGACCCCACGTTTGATTAGTTGCAACGAAAAGGCCCATTTTTCTTCAGCCCATGGCACCTTTACTACGGACGAGACGCCAGCAGCAAAATGCACCGGAGGGCCACCCCGGATCGGATCGGGTTCCACCTGTTTTGACCCGCATTCCGCGGCCAGAGCCCAGGCCGGGGAAGCGAAACGAACGAAGAAAGTGCAAAAAAGTGCGCGGGTGCAGTGCGAGCGGAGTGTGCCCGCTTGCTGCAGGTGGCCGGCCAGTTCAATAATGACGGAGCGGGTGTTCCACTGAACTACATACGGTGCGGAGTAGGAAGCGGGAACGAAAACTAAAAGCCCAACCCAAAGGGAGTTCAGTAGGGCGTGACAACCGTGTGGCCGCACGCAAGCAAGTCCCACACACCCAGCGAGAGCCCAACCTCCCCCCGGGGGAAACGGAAACCGTGTCGAAGGTGTATGTCCTGCGGACACGAACGAGTCCACGATTGAATGGAGAGCAAAGCCAGATCAAGTCCCCTCTGCGCTACAGGAAGTCAAGGAGACATCGTCCCTCCCGCGCCAACAAGAGAGGCGGTCGGTCTCGTGTCCGGTACAAAAATGGTACAAATTGCTCGCCCCGATTGTCGGCCCATCATCGGGAGAGTAGGATGTTTGGTCCCCATCAGCGGTTCCCCCGTTCGGTGAGCGGGAAGTGTCCAATCACCCATCGAGTATGCTGCTTCACCGACCGATGACATAGTTCTCGTAACTATCCTGAACGCTTCCGGCATTCGAGGTGTCACCGTTCTTACGAACGGTCTCCGTCCGAGGCGAAGGTGATGCTCAACGAGATAAACGAGTTTCTTGACCGACCGCCGGGGCCTGCTCGGCATCGTTCTCGGCCATTTAACATACATTCCACATTCCGGCCACCAACAATCGAACTAGCGATCGGTGCTGTGATTCTTATGCACGACGGATCGGATTTGTAATTAAGCACACATTGTGCTCGCACCGCTTGTCCCACAGACTCCCGCGTTTAGTGGGCCATTACGGTGTTGTGGAATGCTTTGGACAAACATTGCTAACCTGGAATGTAAACCCCGTACACACGTTCCACGGATGATGGTGGATTTGTCTTGACCGTCATCGCACGCGTTCGTTGTCTTATTAATATGCTGCGAGAAGGGTGGCCCGTGGCCTCCGGCCCCGAGGTACCGAGGCATTAATGTTTATTCATGGACCCACATCAAGCGCCCTGCCCTGCCACAGCATCCGAACCGAGTGGCACCACCACCAGAGAGTGACCCTGTCGTCGAGTGCAGTAATCAAAACCAGGCGCGGCATGCGCTCTCATGTGTTCCCTTCCTGAGTATCGGAGGGGATCATGGGACAACCCAATCATAACGACGATCATCATGATGATGCTTCCGAAGTCCGTTAATCAACTAACTGGGTGCGCGCGTTTGAAGTGTTCCGAATGCCAGCCGCGTCATCATCATCATAAGGAAGTCATAGGCCACCAACGCCCACCGGACAAGAAACAAATCACTGACTGGCCCCCGACACACCCAGACACGCATGTATCGGCAGCCGCAACCTCTCCCCTGTGATGGATCAATTTTCTTGTTCCGTTCCGGTGATGCCCGCCTAGATCGCTGGCGAGTGAAAGTTACCGCGATCGACCCGCGCGCGATCATTGTTGCTTTGTGAGAAATGGCGCTTTTGCTCCCAAACGATCCGTATCTTCGCATTGGATGAATTATTATCGAATTGCGAACAGCCGTAAGCCTGAAGATGGCAATGAGCCTTCCGGAAGAAAGTAGAAAATGTTGAGAGAGACAGTAAAATAACGGACGTTCAAAACAATCTAAACAAGTTTCACTAACACCGTTAAGAAGGAAACTAAACGATCTTCAGAAGGAACTAAAAAACCATGGAACAAACAGAAAGGGAGCATAAAACAGGAATCGTAATCTGCTTAAAGAAGGAATAAGCGTATCAAATGTAAGAGTGATAAACGAAATCGAACAAAAAAGGAGTTAACACCGCTAGACCATGAAACAAACAGAAAAAAATGAATAAGACCGAACCATGAAATTATGAAAAAGTGTAATTTACGATACCACATTCCACGCCGGAATGCGGGGAGAGGGGTCATCGGGACCAATAGGAGACTCAATCAACGGCCGCTTAGTACCGGTTTGTTCCCGAGTACCGAACGACGGTGGAACTTATACCGGGACGAACGGAAACACTGCCCGGACCGAATCAAAACAAAATTAAAGCCTTGGATTTGTTCGCCGGACCTTAGTAATGTCATCGGTTTGGCCCGACCGGAACCTAATAAAACATTCCAAAAATCGCCTTTTTAGAGACTGATTGACCGGATTGACTTACGCGACGGCGTCGGCCGTCGATGATGCAATCGCGCCACGGAGGTGATCATTAGTGTAATACGAAGGAACACTATCGGACCCGCGCGTCCGATTTGCAAGTCGGCAAAGGCAAAGCAAAAAAAAACCGACGAGGTCTAAACACCCCGACCACAGGCCAATTGCGCAATCGGAAAGCAGGAAAAGCACGGTTGGAATCAAAAAGCACCCGCGCGAGCGCGCATGTAACGCGGCGGCCGCCGACCAAATTTATGCACACCACCCACCCACCCACCCACCACCACCAGCCCATCCATCGGTGGCCACCTTGCGCGGGCGGGC
This sequence comes from Anopheles bellator, assembly GCF_943735745.2. NCBI lineage: Eukaryota > Metazoa > Arthropoda > Insecta > Diptera > Culicidae > Anopheles > Anopheles bellator. The sequence continues at coordinate 81,092,150 of NC_071286.1, forward strand.
GGGCGCGTGAATTAAATTGAAAGTCATTACACATGGGCGGCGGGTCTCGCGGCTGCTCTCGGTCTCGTCCGTCTTCATCGAACTACCCGTTTCCCGGTGCGGCCCCCTTGCGATGATTATTATTGTTTCGCTTTCGCAAGTGGGCGCTTATTGTTTCGCCCTGCCGGGGGCTGTTTGTTGTGGCCGCCGACCGCCGTGTTGTTGTTGCTGTGTAGCGCCGACCACCCGCGGTCGGAAAAGCTGTCGGAAGCTTTGGCTGTCCTTCCCACCACGAAAAAAACACTTTCCCACTTCACACACCAAACGGTCAACAACAGCATATCCCATATCCCAACATGCACCCGGAATCGACGGGCGGGAGACGGTGGCCGTTGACAGGAAAAAATAGCGCCACCTTTCACGTCTCCCGAATTAAGTGGGCTGTTCGTTCAGTTGAAAAATCACAACACAAAAAACAGCTCAATGCGTCCTTCATGGAATCGCGCGGCTGCTGCACTGCTCAAGGTGCAGCTTCATAAATTATGGACATTAGCAGCAGCAGAAGCCCCATTTGGCGGCTCACGGTTTCGCTCGCCCGGACCCCTAATGGTGGCTAATGGTCCAGGCGCGAGAGAGTTTCCTGCAACGCTTCACGTGCGATACGCCAAACGCGTGTGGGGGACACATTAGGTGATAATTTCACGGCATTCCCGGCACGGGGCCCCGATGTGTCCATCGTGCTTCGCCGCACCGAGAGACGCCGTTAGCGCAACGTGGGGTGTTAGAAAACGGGTGAAGGTAAAAAATTAAATTGCTTCGTCCTTTCCGTAGGCTGATTTAAGATTTGAAGCGTGGGAACGGTTGATACATCTTATAACGTCTCCGGGGCACTTCCTTTCGTAACCTTCAACTTGTCTCGGTTCATGGTAAAATAACAGAATACCGTCCACCCACGTGAGCCGCGCACGAGTTTCTGGGAAAAGCGCGACACAGGTTGCGGCGCTGCGAATACGCGGAATGTCTTGGGCAGGATATCTCCGGCAGGCAGCGGCGAAAGAAGAGAATGGAAACGTTCCTATTGTTCGTGACCTTGCGAAGGTTGAATAATGTGCCGGCCGGCGCCCAGCTATGCTTTTGAGTGGGCTGCAGCATACCACGCGTATTACAATAACCCGGGCTGCACCTGAAGACACACAGCAAAACATTGTGGCGATAACAAAAGAGCATGTCCCTTTAGATTTCTTTCATCGATGCGGAATGGCGCCGGTCCTCTGAAGAGGACACACTGATGATTCTGAAGGCGTACATATCATCATCGGAGCATCGGACAAACAGGGAGCATCGTGGCCTCATCATAGTTGTTACTTCTTTCAGGCACCCATCAGATACAGGACCGGCCACTTGAGCAGTAGATTAGCTCTATCGGGGTGCGGTGCGCGCGATGGCCACCGGAGAGCCATCGCCACACACGCCGCGACATGTGCCATTGAAATGTAAATTAACCAAATCCGTGCCTAGAAACGAAAGACCCCACATTGCCACGAGCGTCGGGCGTGTGGTCGGGGTGGTCCAATCGAGAAAATGGACCGACGGGAACTTGTTTCTTAAAAGCGTGCAATAAATCATACCCTCTATTCAACGGGGTCTCTGGCTGCCATCCATCAACTGGAGACACGCAGCGGACGAACCGCGTTTGATGCATCTGCGCTGGAGGAGAGCAGGGCCTCGTCGTGCAGGGCGATCGAAGCCCTGGGCTCTGGGGTGTGTAACAAATTGGGCCACCTGATGGCCATCGTCAGAGCGCAGAGCGCGTTGACTCAAACGGGTCCGGACAATCCATCCGATTGTGGACCGCGGCCGCTACTGAAACGCAAAAACGAATGCCACAAAGATGCCACCAGGGTAGCCTTTCGAGAGATGTGGCACGTGGAATTCGTGGAAAATACTGCACTATGGGGCCGTTTAAATAGACTGGCCGTCAAAAATAATCGTTTCCATAACCTTATAATGTTACAAATATGTTGTTACAAAATATTATGTTGTTACAAAATATCAGAAAAAAGGTAATAAAATTACACTTTCTTCAATGCCATTTGTCGCGCATCATTTCTTCGGAAGGATGAAAACTCATTAATGAACGATAATGTTGACACGTTCATTAAATCCCACCTCCATCGGGGCCACGAAACAATTTTGCTGCTCCAAGCTGCCCGACAATGGCCTATAGTGAGCGAAGCATCCAGAAATAGTGAGAGGAGTGTTGTTGGTTCGGGGCTCATCGTGCGGCACGCCGATTACGATCCGTTTCGGGATGTTGGTTGCCGTCACCGTATCCGCGCTCTCCGGTGCCACTTGTTGCGCATTTGCGGTTGCGCTAGAAGACACGGTAGATGTAGTGGAACATCGAGAAACAAATTGATCCATCCACCGAGTAACTCCCATCATCATCGGGCGCGGTTCCAGCCAGCTGCGGTTCCGATGACGCTAGGCAGCAAAGGCAGAATACGACACAACAGTTGCGGCCGCTGTTGTTGTCATCCTTGGCGACAGAGCCTTGTTCGGGGGGAACGTCTTCTTGTTAGCGTTCTCTTAATTCCCAACCAACTTTACTTGGCACAAACCTGCGTCATAGTCTTTTCGTTGCGGTTTTCCCCTCGGTGGCAACAGCTGGAGCTCTGGGCCAAGTGCCGGCAGCGTAACAAGACATTAGGAGGGATTATGCACTTTTCCCTGCCCTGCACCACTACGCCCGACAAAGTGACAATCCGAGGCTCCATTTCCGAGGCGCGTGTTTGATGACGAATGCGATCGCTCCGTCCGGCCAAGTGTGACGCGAGAGAGATGGCTTTCGGAAGCGGCTTTATATTTCCAGCGAGAGAAAGTCCATAAAACCGAAAGAAAAACCGGGGGCGCGGCGCTTGAGTGGTTTATGGTGGATTGAAACATTACGGGCTTCGTGAAAATCGATTTCCGTTTCACACCACGGTGGCGGTGCCCATCCACCGGGCGCGTTTTGCTTTCTACCGCGATCCGAGCAAGGAAACCCGACGTCACTCTCCGGACGAACGATTAAGTAATTTGAGACCCTCGGTGACGATGACCGTAAATGGAATATTGATATTGGGTTTTCATCGGCGTGACACTCGGGGAGTGTCTTCCGTGTGAGCCTTTCTCGTGTTGCGTCAGGAACGAGGAAGTTTTTTTTGATTTCCTCGCCATGTGGGCGTACGGCAATACGTGCCCAAAAGTTTAATTTCAGAGCACTTTACAAGAACCAAACATCAATTAACTGTGCGACCCTTTTTTCGTCCTTTGACAGCGTGCGTGAAGGCTGAAAATGGACCCATGTACTTACCGAGTTGGTGTGCTTCAGACGATGCACCGTTGATGGGTGCTTGTTGCTGGTGCCAGTGCCGGCCGCGGCATGATTGCCGCAACCGGAGGCCACCGTCCCGGTAGTTGCAACCCCGCCACCGGCGCCACCACCACCTCCACCACCGCCAGCGACACTGTTGCTATTGACACTCGCCAGCGCTATGTTGCGTTGTGCGGACTCGAGCGATGATGCCGGTGATGCTGCTGCCGTTGCTGCCGGGGTTGGCGGTAGGTTGACGGGAGGCACCAAGGCGCAAGGACCACCCGCTACAGCAACAACCGTTTCCGTTGCGCTGACCAAGCCCGTGATACTGCCGCCGCAGCTACTCCGTCTACCTTGCACCGGCACGTGATGCCCTCCGGCAGCCGACAGATGCTGATGATGGTGATGATGCTGGGGCGAAAGGTGTGACTGACCGACGATGCACTGTTTCAGTGATGCACCGAGGCCGACGCTGCTGCTGCTGCTAATTGGCAATTTTCGATCGCTCATTTATTAGCTATTATTTTTAGAAAACTCCTTTATGTGTGCTTTTCAGCTTTCCCACTACTCCCGGTGGCACTTCCGCGGCCACGATCTCACATCACTTTCCAATCACTCTTCCATCGACCCACTGGCACCGGCCGGAGATTGTTTAGCACGCACTAACAGCTTTCACACATACACAGACGAGCACACAGACGCACGCACACATGCCGAGCTGGGCACAGGGTTAGCAACGTGCGCAAATGGTCAACGGTGTAGCAATAACACGGAGGTGCCACAACGAGGACGCTCGGTGTTTGTCGGCCCCGTCAGCGCAACAGTTGTCGAGGTAAAGCACGCGCCATCGTTGCCGAGGCCATCGTGCTGCATCGCGCCTGTAGAGCACTTGCACCAGCGGATCGTGGAACTTTCTTCCCGTTCTTCGTTGCACGGTTTTTGCGGGAACTGGAAACACTTGCACCGTTCACTCTTCGGAAATCTTGCTCCTCTCTTTGAACCGGGTGCTGCAATATGAGAGAAATGGAGAATCTTAGTTACAAATTCGGCGAAGTGCATTCCGTGGCCACATTGTGTAAAGTTTTCCCTCCTTTTCCAATGGAAACTTCCTATATTGATCGCTAGTGTCACGCCCCGAGCAGTGGCTTTTTGGGCGGGAAATTCGACACACGCCGTCAGCTGGTCAGGTGGTAAGGTAATGTTGGAAAAGGGGAAGCACCTGAGCCTGAAATTAAATAGTAAAACGTTCTTCCGGCCACAAACATACGCGTTCCGCCGGCGGCTGCCGAAACCAGAAAAGGGCTTCCTCTTTCTGCGTAGCCTTCTTTTCTTCTTTCGTCTTTTAAGAATGCAGTTTATTCGCGTTCTCTTTCTCGCGCGGACGCACACAAACGAAATCGATCGTAGTACACGTTGCACCACCAATTGTAAATGATATGCACACCGCACTTCAGGGTGTAGAAGAGAACAGGTTTTTCTTCCCGGTCGCAAGCTCACGTTGTTCGTCGGACAACGGGCGGACACACAGCGCCAGGTTGGGGGGGTTCGTGCAAAGGTCGTGCCTGGGACGACGGCCCATCGATTCTTGTCGTACTCCGCTGGAGCTTCGGTTGCCACTGCTACCGCCGGGTTAGGTAACCGCACGACGCACTCCGGCGTGCACTTGCAGCTCCCCGAAGGTTAGCTTCGATTCGAATTCCGAAAACCCGTGCTCGACACTGCAGCGCTCGCTCGCTGGCTGTCTCAAGCGTTCTGAGTGCGGTGTAACGGATTCTTGGCCTCGAAGGTGGTGTACTTCGCGCGCGCCTTCACTGCCACGGCGCCACCGGAGAGAAGTAATTTCCAACAGTCACGCTCCGTTCGAACTGCTGGCCACGCAGGCGGCCCTGCTACTGCGGCGGTGACCGAGAGCCGCTATTGAACTGGTCTGGAAGTGAAAAGAGAAAAACGAGAAAAGCATAAGAAGACGGATCAGTGGCAGGTAATCACACGATATGAAATAATTGCTGAGGCATGCTCTACCCATTTCTGCACTAATCAAGTTTTCAAACAACTTTCATTGACGCAACGGCAGCCCACAGACCTGCACGGTCCCCGGTTCTGCAATTCTACTACGAATCAAGAACGAGATCAAACTCAAGTATCGCTCAAGCACAACATTTGGGTTCCACTTTTCCCGAACCTCCCAAGGGGCCAAATTCCTGGGTCGCTTTGCTCTCTGTTCAAACGGCCGGCTGGCATCGGAAACACGTGTACGGGGGTGTGGCGCGCGATGGGACACAACAATCGAACAATCCAGCTCAATTGAAGCAAATGAAGCTAAATTGTACTCGACACTGCACCCTCGGTGAAGGGCAAAATGGCGTACATATGCACTCTCGTCGCATAATATGCTGCGTACACTGGGTCACACAGAGGCTACTTTGACGAAGCGCGCACAGCATCATATGTGCAGCATGCGCTCAAACCCGCCAGCAGACTCTCGCTTGGATCGCACCGTAGCAACGCTGGGAGAACAGTGTGGCCAACAGTTTCTCTACATGTTGGGGCCGGAATCTTTCTATTCCCTTTCCACCGGAATGCTGTACCTTTTTCCCGCCGCTTGATTGTGGACCGCGCCAAGACGTTGATCGATCGTTTACTTCTTGCGAACATTCTCCTGCTTTTTTTCTTCAATCATTGTGGATACGTAACGCTGAAGAGGGACTCATTTTTCATTAGCTTTCCTACGGCTCACGTGCCCCGGGAGCATGCGGTCGCCAGGTTAGGCTGTTCGGCTCCAACTCCCAGCGGTCTCGCGGCCGACACTGGATTTCAGTTTGTATCAAGCAAGTCGCGCAAAGTTGGCTGGTTCTTCGAGGACCGACTTCTACAACCAGTACCGGTGGGGTGTGGCCGGCCGAACCGAATGAATCACGTTTCTCCGGTGGAGTGTTGGCTGATCCCACCGTTCTTACGCGCATCGGTGGCGCCTTCCTACTTTCTTCCACGCAATAAAGACACCGATTCGAACGAATAGCGCGTGTCGTTGGTTCGTGCAGTGAGAACCGTGCGCCTCCGCCTTATGCGTGGGCTCGGGGAGATGAGGATTGATGGGCCCCCCGGTGGTGGGTGATAGTAGGTGGTGGCCAGCATCACAGTCACGCAGAACAAACCGACCGACTGCGGCGAGTGTTACCAAAACGAAACGCCAGTTATGATTCGTGAAGTGGGTCCCCACAAGAGACAACCATTTCACCACCTTGAAGCGCTCTTTTTCTTTCGTTCCTTACTCCTTCGTTTTACGTCGCCCTCTTTCGCTTCGCAAACCCACGCACGCAGGAGAAAGTACCGAAAGGCGTTTTATAACAAGGCACACAACACACCGCACCGCGGTCTCGACTTCGCTTTCTTCGCCTTGAGTATTCAGCGCTCTCCTCAAGCGGCACACCGTCGCCGTCGTCGTCATCATCATCATCATCATCATTATGTGATCGTGATGAAAATCATAACTTTTTTGGGCGTGAAATTGCGCCACAATCACGATCAAAGTTTGGCGCGTTTGACGGGGAGGCGCATATGTTGACCGCACTCAGCCTGGTCGCTTTATTACACCCCTTTTCATTACACTTTTATTATCTTTTCATTGTAGCAACAACATATGTTCTCGTAAGCGCGGTACAATAAACGACCCCACAGAATCCAAATTTGTTCCAATCAAATGGCAAAAGCCGGTGGTGCAAGGTTACGGGATGTTTCTAGTTTATCCTGTCACACGGTACACGTGACCACCCGCGTTTGGAACTTTAAACCAGTGTGGAACCCTCCATCACACATAATCAGGAAGTTGTCCATTTGAGTAGCATGTTGCTTGGTGTCGCACAATAGGCAACGTATCGGCCGAAATGTTCAACCTTCAAGTCGGACATTTGCCCGATACCGTTTTAAGTATCGGCCAGAATGCTGCCGGAGGAAAATTCGGCGGAACGGAAAAGAAAACCCCCCTAAAAACAAGCTGTTGCATCGTAACCTACCCAGCAAACCCTCACTGTGGCCGGCCGGCAGGCATATGTTGGGCGATGATGGTGATGATAATGATACCGACTACCACCCGTCGTACTAAGCCATGTTTGGGTTTAGGAATTCTCTTCACCTCCTTTTCGCTCCCTCCTAGTGGCAATTTGCGGCCACCTTTGCGTGGTGCTGATTGATCGTAAGCTGACCAGCCCGCAAACATATTCTCTCTAATGGCCGATCGTTGCTGTAGGCCAACAACAATGTATCGAGTTGGAAGCCAGGGGCAGATGGCACCGGGCTGCTGCTGATGATGATGCCGACGGTGGACTGCGATGACTGGCCGAAAAGTGACCAAAACGGGACTTTGGCTCCGTAATTGTTTCGCGAGAAACGGGATAAACATCAAACAAAAAACAAACGATCGAAGCAAGCCAGGGGAGACAGAAGATTGATCGTGGTTTCCTGCTGCACGCATACAAACGCATGTGATCACGCAGCATAGACAAACACACTCGTATTCCCGTGTGCAAACTAACTGAGTAAGCCTTTCTTTTTCGTTCATCGTTTAGCGTCTCTTGGCCAACGCGCATCCGCGTTTCCACGCACGCCGAGCAATCGCAGCCATCGCAGATGCGCTTTCGTTATCTACCGCTTCTTCCTCTTTCTGGGTTGCAGTTGTAACCGACCGTTTTGTTTTCTGCATGTGGGGTCCGTGTGACACAAACCCGAACGCACCCCTTCCTCGACCAGGCAACATCAATTTTGTTGACCAACCATAAGTCTCTCGCACCATCTCTCTCGAGCAGTGGCATGGCGCGTGTGAATGGATCGCGCGATCCGAAAGATATGCTCGCGCTGCTGATATGCTTGTTTCCCGTTGTTTTCGCGGTTCGCTTGGTTTGTAGAAATTTTCTCCGTCCATTCCTCGTTCTCTCTTTTCTTCCTTTTCGCTAATGCTTCGTTCTGTTTTCTTTTAAATTTCATTTTCGTGCCTGCTGCTCTGTGTTGCTGCCATCATCAACATTTTTCCAGTCAATCATTTCACCATCTCTCTCCCTCTCGCACATCTTCTTCCCACCTCAGTGGCGAGGTGGGAGATTCCGCAAAACATCTACCGCTTTCTTTTGACGCCAATCCGTTGAAGGGTGGGCCCAGCAGACCTCTTTCATGGCCTTTCCCCGTTCCCTGCGTTACCTCCGGCGTTTCATCCATCTTTGTCCGATTCTGCCCACGTTGCTGCGGGCTGACGCTGTAAGCAAAACGCGTGGCCAGCCACTGAGATTTTCGGGTCAATCCACCCAGCGCCACGGTGCATCATAGCGTGCTTTGGATATACTGTGGATGCTGTGGATGACATAAAACGCCAACATACGGAGCAGCACTATCCTCTCCTCTTCACACCAGTCGTAGGGCCGGTTTTGAGATTTCATTCATTCACGGTAATCCTTGGGCCACGACCACGGACAGTGGCATTTCATAATCTTTCCATTCGCTCTACCCCACTCTCAACTGAGCGATAACGACGCTGGATGGTTGCTATGAAACACAAATTCCAATCCGATGATTGCGCTGCGACACACTCTAAAAAAACACCTTCAACATCCGGAACCGGAACTGTGCGTAGCGCAGGCAGACAAAACAAAGCCACATACAAACACACAGACACACGCACTGGGTACACAAAGAAAATACAAACCTCGATTGTGTCTCCGGAGTGGCCTCAACAACGGCAGCAGTCCGTGGGTTTTCGCGATGAACGATGGAAAAAAAGCACACAGAAAACACAATATGCGCACGTTGCACTTTTTACCCCCCCACGGCACACTTCGATTCGATGCACCGCCACGAAAAACAGTGGTACGGTTTGAAGTTTACAAACTCTTTGCCAGAAACACTCCCTGCTCGAGCCTTTTACACGGAAAACATCGTTTTGCCAACAATATTACGATGATCACGATGTTGATCATCGGTTATTGATGATGATGCAGATGGCTGCCTGCTACGAAGGGGACGGCCATTCTCAATAGACGCGTGGTGCATTCCGCGAACCTTGGACACCCCGTTTGTCGCCACAGGGGAAATTTGCCCGATGGTTCCCGGCCAGGAAAAGATCACTTTCACAGCAACTCCACCAACGCCATTGCTGCTGTTTCGGCTGCTCGGTCACTGTTTTCTGCGGGGCTAACAACGCTTTCCACGACCCACTTATTGTGCCGCATAACAAATAGAAAAGGACGCTCTGCGTACTTCGAAAACAATTTCACTTTGCGGCCGGACTGAAAATCAATCTGTACTGTACTGAAAACTGTACTTAACGCCCAAAAATATTACCAATAGGCAAAAAACACAACACAACACGCTGAATTTTTGACAACTCTTTTGACTTTTGACAACTTGTATTTTGTGAACGCCTGAAGGTTTTCAAACTGCGTTCCCGAGCTCTGTTTTTTCCCTTTCCGATCTCTTTTCTCTCTCGTTTCTCTATTCTCTCGTTCAGGTTAAGCGTTCCCGGTCTCTAAAGTTCTCTAGATTTATAGTTGTTCGAAAACCTCATTTTAAATCGTATAAACTTTTGACACACACTGTATCTAAACTTTTTAGACAACTTTTTTTCACATACTGTACCAAACGTCAAACCGATCCCGAACAAAATCGGCACTCAATTTCTCCATACTGAGACCAAAAATCTCACGTCAAATTGTTTTCTCGCCAAGGGCCAGAAAGAGAACGCGACAGCGAGCAATATTTTCTCTCGCTGTCACGCTAATATAGCATCCAGTCCGCCACTCAAACGACAAACTGTTGGAAATTTTTGGTTCAGTGCAAAAGCATAAACGGATAAAGGCCAGAAAGAGAGCGCAACACCGAGCAATATTTTCTGTCTTATTCGCATTGATGCGGCACTTCTCACGGACCATTCCTAGTTGTCAAAACGGTCACTTCAATTTTCTATGTTCCTACGTTCGACGTTTGTTTAGAAAAAGTTATTGTGCGTGAAAATCGTGTTAAATATTTAATTTAAAGCAACTGATTATCACGGTAAGTAACAAACAGTGAAGTGAATAGTGAAAGTGCATCTGTTTACATTTTCAGCCGTGTTTACAATGAAGAAACGACTGACCATCCCATTGGATCGCTACCATGGACAAGACGGTCCAAGACAGCGACGGAACACTTTAAACAGAGCGCGCTATATGGTGAAGAAATGCTTGGAAGCTGACGCAGAAAGGGTCGATAGTGTCGCCGGACCTTCCGGCATTTCCGATGTTCCTGCTTCTGCTGTTGCCGTAGACGTTCAGGACGTTCCTACCACCGCGGCCGATGTTCCGGAGATTATCGAACAGACCGAGTTAGAAGCAGAGTCAGAGGACGACGACACAGATGTTTCGTTCGATGAAGTTTACGACGAGGATCTGTCCGATGAGTTCGACGGAGAAGACGTGGACCCGGAAATCGTCGAACAAACCGAACCCGAAACCACCGATGAACGTTTCCGGCACGCTCTGAAGGAGTGGTTTTTCCTGAACAACGTTCGGTCGGTCAACACGTTCTGTTAGCAAATCGACTTTGGCCACAATATTGCTGACCAGGGACCCTAGCGAGGACCTTTCCGAGGAGCTTGGATTCATCGTATCTGCAAATAAATCCAATGGTGATAGATTGAACGATAACGGCCCGTTATTCCGATACAACTTAATGTAAGTATACTCACATATTATGCACGTATCAAATGTATCAAAATACTAATCGATGAATTCAAAACTTTTTACATGTTTACGGTTTGCTGGAGAACAACAACTACGTCCACTTTGTAACCGGTGTAGGCGTACGAAACACAAGCACGCAGGAGAAAAACAAAGAAGCCTGCCACTGAATGCCAGCGATGCAGCGGGAAATTTTCGATTCATCGATGTATAGCGTAATTTTCAGAGTTAGGGATAGTTACGTGACGTTAGCACTGGTGACGTAGTCATAGAGTTAGTGTAAATGAAATAATTATAGAAAACTTGTAATTTAAAAACACTTGGCGATAAATACAAAACATTGTTTACATCGGATTGACAGTTGAATTTGAGGGAGAGGATGAGAGTGAAAGAAAAATATATGAGACCCGCTCACGGAGCGCTCACGGAGCTAGTGAGGCGGATTGGGATATAAACGCGATTTTTGGGATATAGAAGAAGGAAAGTGAGCCGTTATATCTCAATCCAGCCATAGTGAGAGAGGTTGTCTCACAGGTTGAGATCTGGGGCCAGAAAAATGAAAAATTGAGTGACTTTTTTGTTCGGGATGTTTGTTTTTTGCACCACTTCGAAGGAATCAGCATATTTCGGTGTTGGGTTTCGTTTCGTTCGTACCCTTTTGCTGTGTAATCGTAATCGTGTAACCAAGCGAGCGGAACTCGGGCAGTGAAACTTCTTGGGGAGTGAAGGACAATGAAGGACGACATAATCTATTTGGTGCTGCTGGGCTCGTGCATCGGGTTTGGCCAGTACTACCGCAAGATCCGCGATCCGGGGCAAAAGAAGCTGATCGGGACCGCGGTTGGGCTGCTGGTGGTGCTATCGGTCAGCGGATTCCACATGCTGCACATGCTGTTCTGCTATCTCGCCAGCGCCCTGCTGATAATCTATGCTAGTCGCAAGTGAGTTGTAGCGCGCTGGCCGCGATAACAAATCATCCGATAGATTGTAACGGCGTGGGATTATTTGAAAACCATTCGCCTCTTTCCAGAGTGTGTCATTTGGCCTGCTTCGGCTTTATGTTCGGATACCTGTTCTTCTTCCGTTCGCTCGCGATGCTAGGCTATGAATCGCCGCCGGGCCACACGAACATGATCCAAATGATTCTCACCCTCAAGCTGGTCGGATTGGCGTTCGAGGTGAATACGGCCTACGGCAAGTCGAAAGCGGTAGCGGCCACCGGCGGCGGTGATGCCGGAGCGTCGAGCGAAACCGATCGTGTTCTGCTGACGCTCGATATGGCTGACATTTTCCACTACAGCTTCAATTACGTCGGTGTGCTGACCGGGCCCTACATTACGTACAAAACATACCATGACGCTATCCACCTGCCGTTCAGTGGACGCGCGGATTGTGTTGGGGCCACGGTGGAAAAACTTAAGATGGTACCTCTGTACGCCGCACTGTTTCTGCTCGTTTCGTACGTTTGGCCACTCGAGGTAATGAACGAGGAATCCCTTCAACGGTAATCCCTTCCCGGCTAATCCGACGTTCGTTTTTGCAGTACGCGACAAGTGACCAGTTCTTCGAACTGCGCCCGTTCCTCTATCGTCTCTGGTACGTGTGGCCGACATTCTTCATTTTCCGTATGCGCATCTACACCGGTATCCTGCTGAGTGAGTGTGTTTGCACGATGGCCGGTGTCGGGGCTTACCCGGTGGCGCTGGCCAGCAAACCGGGCAACGGACCGACGAAGGAAGTCGTCGGGGGGCTCGAGGGACCGTACGACTTTGAGGCGGTGCGCAATATCGATATATTAAACACCGAGCGCTGTTGGACGTTCCGCGAGGCAATGAAGTACTGGAACATGTGCGTCCAATATTGGATGGCCATGAACGTCTATAAGCGCTTCCCGAGCAAAAAGTATCGAACCCTGGCCACTCTCGGCGTTTCCGCTATCTGGCACGGCGTGTACCCGGGCTACTATTTCTGCATCTGCGGCGCCCCGTTCTATTTGCCGATCGAGGATCTGTACGTGAAGCTGTTTCTGAAGGACGCGACCGGCCAGCGGCGGTTGGTGCTCAACGTGATCTGCTGGATATCAAAGTTCTTTGCCTTTTCGTACATGGGCATTGCGTTCCTGCTGCTAACGGTGGACAAAATATGGCACTACTACAGCTCGGTCTACCACTTTGGCTACGTGCTGTGGATTGGCATGTACGGCGTTGGGGTGCTGATTGCCAAGCAGAGAAAGGCTGCCGCAAAGCGCGAGGATCGATCGCGAGAGCAAATCGCAAAGAGTACAAAGGGCGATTAACTCAGCCCGCCCGATGATTTCGCTCGAAGCGAATGATTTGAAACGTTGCACACACTAGGTTCTGTTTGTGTTCATTTTTACGTTTATGGTCTTAGCAAATTCGTTATTTACACGTTAGTCAGTTTGACTGGTTTATATGGGTTTAAATGTTAATAAGGCGACCTCAATTTGCACACTTAGGGGGTCATGTTGGACTGCAACTTGTGTTGAAGGCACATTCTTACAAATGCAAGACTCCTTTCGAATGGTCCGCATCGGTTAAAAGCTCAGCTACTTTTCATATAAATGTTATAATACATAGTCAACACTGAAGAACAAAACCTATAAAATATTTTGTTAATTAATGTGGAAAGAAACAAAAGAGCGGACGGTTATGGCTAAACAAATCAAAACAATTATGACTAAAACAATACCTGAGGACTGTAAAAAGTACCGCAAGACAAAACGATGCTTGGCAATAAAAATCCTTTATCCATTAAAATAATTTATCAATCCAATCAACCAATTTTGAACTTTGTTCTAAAACATTATTTGAAATCATAATGTTCCATAATCATTATTTGTTCCAGTTAGTCATATTTAGACCAGCGCAAGTGAGCTGTCATCATTTAGACCAGTTCACTGGTGCGTCAGTTCAGAGGTATGGAGTGAACTTTGGTATCGAATGGAACTTTGGTGCATTTGCAGCGTTTGATTGTACGTCCGAAGAGAAAAATCCTTTCCAATTTGCAAACCACAATATCTGAGCGACAGAGATTTACAGTGCGTACAGAAATAAAGTGTGCAATCGGGCGACGCATTGTACCAAATCCTGTTAATCGATTCCGTGATCCATCTGTACCAATCCAGCGCACGCTTCTGGTCGCTTCGCAGCGCACACCACACAGCAAAATTGCGTTTCCTGCGAGTCCGTGTGGAGCAAAAGCAATCCCAGCAGCGCGATTCGCGCTAGTTAAGTAGTTCATTGGTGCCATTGGCGAAAATGGATTCCAATCGGTCTCCATCGTAGTGCGTGGTGTGTGACCGTGCGTTTCGTAACCACACTCGATTTCCGGGTTTAGAAAGCAAAAGCCCCAAACATATACGTATGCGTACTGTTCGCCGTGTGTTCTTGCGTTCCATTGCGTTTTCAAGCACAGCCCAGTGGTCAAGGAACTGTGCTGCTGCGTACCATCGAGAGGAAAATCAGCAGCAACACCAACAACAAAGACCCAGCAATCGATGACGTAGTGCAAACGCGCAGCAAACGTAGCAAACGCAGCAGGCAGAGCAGAAGCGAAGTGAAAGAAGAAAGAGTCGTCAGCGCGCGGGGTTGGCCGCCAGACAAGAGCGGCCAGACGAAACGGGGTGCGGGGTCCGTTGCGCTGGTTTCACTTTCCCTTTTTTGAACTTTTATTTTTTATTGACTTACTTGGCGACGTTGGCGGGCCGCGCGTGCCGCGTTGAACGGAAAATGAGGGACGGAACTCCTTTACGCTACTGTTTCTATTGTTTTATTCTAGTGTCATCGTTTAATCTGTTACAGAATCCGTGGCGCTAGGCTCAGGAGCGCGGCGCAGTGTCGCGGCGGAGCCCTTCCCTTTGCGCAAGTTCCGAATGAAGTGTCAAGTGTGTCAGATGTAAACATTATTTCTTGTGAGCGCGTGTGTGTGACGCTGCCACTTGTGACATGTCAACTCATTAGTCCTCCGACAAAATCCCAGTAGGCCTTGATGTAAGAAACCCAAAAGTAAACAAAAGTTGGGTCAGAAAGAGTCATTCATCGTGCTGATAAAGATAAACAAAGCTACCACCCACACCCGCTCTCCCCCGGAAGGGACTAACCGACACTGCTCCCCGGGCACTCGACAAACCATCCCTAGTCCCTTTCGGGGACCCGCAGCCGGACACGATGGACGGCGGCAAGAAACCGATCCCAACGGCCAATAATGCCAATAATGGCGCGGCAGCGATGACGACGGCCACCGGTGGCGGACAGCAGAACGAGAAACGGGTCGGCTGTGCACACTACAAGCGGCGGGCAAAGTTTGTGGTAAGCAGTGGCCACCGAGGTGGTGGTTGGAGTCGCTCTGAAGTGATCATGCTTTGCGTTGCTAACCTTGCAGAAAGAAAGGCCCGAGGAGAGCGAAAGTGGTCGCTGCCACCACCAACAGCCGCGGTCGGTGGTGGGAGTTCATCTCTCCGGCCCAGAAGTTCATTCACTTTCTTTCACTTCCTCCCGAAGACCCGGCCAAACCACTGGCGTTACGGATCGCTGCGCGCTCGCGTTTGCTGCAGCATTCGCGCCGCCTCTCCCTCTCTCTCTCCTTTTCACTGGCTGCTTTGATTGTTTTCCCCATTAAACCCGGATAATAAGATGATAATTTATGATTCGAATGGTGCAGAAATCGCTTTCACATCTTTCCCAGCTGACGTTGGCCCTTCCCGTTCGTGCGGTCGAGGTTGCTGTGATTGCTAAGCGGTGAACTTAGCAATCGTGTTGCGATTAGTGTGCGGCCAAAAGTCTGAGCTTAGCAGCCGTTGGCAACCGCAACCGCTAGTTGATCGCCTAATACAAATAATATTTTGATTTGATTGTTTTGTTTGCTCTCTTCCTCAGACCCCATGCTGTAACAAGTTCTACATGTGCCGGTACTGCCACGACGAGAACGAGACGCATTTCTTCAACCGGAAAACGGTCACCGAGCTGATCTGCACCGAGTGCAATACGCGGCAGCGAGTGCAGGCCGAGTGTGAAAAGTGTGGCGTGCGGTTCGGACGGGTAAGCGACGGCCAACCAGAACCAGAGAGAATCGCAGCCCTCTGGCAAGTCCGGCAAGTGAGCCAGCTTCCGGGGCTAGATCCTATACAAAGAAAAGTTGTTTGCAAGACCCCAATAGCCAGCGGTATACATTGCAATTCTTTAACCCCTGCTCTAACGCGGAGGGCCTTTGAATTGGATTCGATTCCGAAAATTAGGTCAAAAATATGGGTTAGGCCTGTACTATACGCTTTCCCGGAACCTGTCGGTTTGTAAAATCGATCGCATAACGATTGTTTACTTATGGTTGTTTTGAAAGTTAAAGAACCCCGATGCACGGGGCCTGGTCAGAAAGAAGATGCACGTTGGAACATTTATAGCTCCAGATGTTGACGTTAAGGGTTGTTGGAACGAGTTGTTCCACGCTTGTTTACACGTTAATGCTGTAATGCTTGCTACTATTGTTTCTGGTTTCTCTCGCAGTACACCTGTCTGGTATGTAATCTATTCGACGACGAGGATCGTAATCAGTATCACTGTGATGGATGCGGCATTTGTCGTGTCGGTGGCCGTGGTCGCTTCTTTCACTGCGAAGTATGCAACATGTGCCTGCCGCTGCAGCTGAAGTACGATGGCCATCGGGTAAGTTTGGATGGCTTGAGAAGGCTTTAAAAGCGAATCCTTATCTGTTTGGTGTTGGCTTTTGCAGTGCGTGGAAAATGTGTCCCGTTCCAACTGTCCCGTCTGCCTGGACGACATACACACTTCGCGCATTCCCTGCCACATTCCGGACTGTGGCCATCTGCTACATCGAACGTGTTTCGAGGAGCTGGTGAGAGAGAATTATTTTGCCGCTGAAGAAAGGCAGAGCCCTGAGGCTGATTCTTTCTCTCCCTCTGTTTGCAGCTCTCATCCGGTCACTATGCTTGCCCCACCTGCCAGACATCGATGATGGACATGAACCAGCTGTGGGAGTTCCTGGACGCGGAGGTAGCTGCAACGCCCATGCCAAAGGAGTACGAAAACTATTACGTTGACATTCTGTGTAAGGATTGCCATAAGGTACGTTGCGCCGTTGCACGCGTTGCACGCAGTGCCGCTCGACTAACGACTGGGTCTGCTTTGCTTCTTTTTGTTAGGAATCGACGGTAAAGTTCCACGTGGTAGGTCTCAAATGTACGCATTGCGGGGCCTACAATACCTGCCGGACGAAGACGAAACCAATCGATGGAACGAGCAATGGAAGCAGTGGTAGCGGCGCACCAGTACCACTACCACCGCCACGCATGACCACGACAGCAATGGCTACGGTATCGTCGTCGCCGCACACGCTGCCAACAGCGGCCAGTAGCATTCACAATGAAAACGGTATGATCAAGAAAATCTCAAGATCTCCATCTGAGCGATCGATCGGTAACAAACGTCGCGATTAATCTTTCTTCCGGCAGGAACGACGTTACGATTGAATCACCTGTTGAATGGTGAAAGTTCTACGACCTCAGTCATCGAGGGCGGAGGACCTAGTACGTCAACGGCACCGTCGGCTTCTTCCGCGTCGTCCTCCTCATCATCATCGTCCTCCACTGGCTCTGCGTCATCGTCCTCGACGATGGTGAGCACTGGCGTGTCGCTCACCGGACAACGGAACGGACTGCTCGCGGCTCATAATGGCCCACAAGTAAACGCGACACCCGGCCGGAGCAACACGAACAGTAGCGATAGCTCCAGCAGCTCTTCCAGCAGTACCAGTGGCCGAAGGCCACCGAACGATGACGGCGATGGCGGCGATGGTGTTAGTGGTGCAACTGCGGTTGATAGTAATGGTCCCGTTACCAATGGAACCACCAGTACCGTGGCCAGCAGCAATGCTGATGGGGGTGAAAGCTCTGGCTCGCCACCGATCTGCGACGATCGTTCCTCCTCGTTCAATAGCAATAGTCACGACGGTGCCGCGCAAATCTGAGACTAAACTCCCAATCCAACCAATCAGAACAGTGTCGTGCGTTCGTGTTCCACAGCGCCCATTAGGCTAGAATTGTTTTGCTGCCACCAACACACTCATGTAACCCCCCCAAACTTCTCTCTATCTCTCTCTCTCTTCCAGTCTCTCTCTTTCTTGTAGTCCTGTAGTGGCTCCAGGTACCTCTGCCGATAGGGTATCAAGCATTAAACTCAGCGCGAGAAACAATAGGTTGAGAAGAGGATGGAAAGTAACGGAGGGGGTTTCACCGGTGTTCATTCCAATCATCGTGCGCACGTTGAACGAAGAAAAGTCGCTTTGTGTTCACCTTATATTAGGATGTGGGAAAAGAAATGCATTACCGACCTTGGTCAACATTGTCATATGTAACCCATTTCTCATCCCCAGTCACCGTCCCGTTTAAGAAATGGGTCAATTTCTTTCCGTTTGGCCGAAACTTCGCAGATGGAAATCCGATCCATCATGTTTGGTGTTAATTGGTGTGGCATCGAGCTTCGTTTTGAATCGCACTTTGCGCAAACTGTTTTATGGTGGATCTTTCGCTCCTGAACGATGCTACCGAGAAAACAATGGATTTCTTTTTCCCCAACCTTATATTTGCTATAATATTATTACGAAACATTATCTGTTGATTTCTGTTACTGTTAGTGTACGTGTGTACATTTTACTTTTTCAAGTCCTGCGTCTATGTCTTTGCGTTGTTAGTTTATTCTTTTTGCAATGTTTCCTGTTCCGTAAAATCTGGCACAACTCCAAATCTCAACTGTCGCCCCCATTCTGTCTCTTTGTATCCTGTGTCTTCGCGGGAACGGGAACCGTGTTAGGTTCGATCGTAAAATGCAACTTTCCGTGTTTCCTTTTGGGTACCAATGTAAGGTTAGACCGTAGATATGGTAGACGAATGGTGGTAGGTGGTCACTCGACAAATCGCGAGCTCGCACACTAAATTATTCTCAGTTGCGCATCACGTACCCGCTAGCCCTGCGAGACATTGGCGCCCATTCTTCTGTGTATTTATTTACGTTAAAGCTGGCTGTAGCTGCGTTCGTTCCTGTTGCACCTACATACAGTAGTGCACCTTGGTTCAGAAACTCGGTCGGTTTTGCTCTGTGCATAACTTTTTCACATCTTGCTCCACTTTATCGAGGCGCACTCAGGCAAGCTCTACCATCGCTTCGCACCCAACCGTAAACGACCCATTGCCTAAGTTACACCTTCTTTACCGTAAGTGTATATTTTTGTGATAAATTCTTCGCGGTCCGCAACGCGTGATATTTGGTCAAAGATGGAAGATGAAGTTGCGGGACGGAAGAGAGATGGTTGCGGATTGATTGGGCACAAAGTTCAGGCAGGGAATATGATAAAGAAAGAAGGAGTGGTGTATCTCTCGATGGAATTTGCCGGCGGCGTCGCGAGGACAACCCCAAACCGTCAGCTACGTTAGTCTCGTAATAATGGTCAGTAGACCTGTTCAAGAAATTTGAATGTATCTTATAAAAAACAAAAATACAAAATAAAAGCATACAATTGGAGAGCAGAAAAGACAAACGTTGGCTCAATTATGTGTTGGCGGATGCGGTTGGTGGATCGATAGGTTACGATTACTTGTTAACCGCGGGTGCTCCTTATTTAGGAAGATCGTTGTCAGGTGTTTCTATCGATTTTTCAAGATCGGCGATGGAAGACCTGGTTTTGTGGATTCCTAGTTAGTTCAATAGCGTGAAAAATCGGTTGAGAGAGAGAGGAAAAGTTCACTTTACACATCGCCCACCACTGGTAGGGTGCGTTAAACAGGGATTCGAAAGCGATTAATGCGATCAAACTACGTAACTACCGGTCGGACCCGGTTCCGATGGAACACAGTCAGAGATATAAACCGTTGAACGAAAAACGGAAAACAAACCATTATGCAAGTAGTATTAAAATTGAAACTAGATTCGAACATAGTTGCTGGAAGATTACTAAACCCGTTGGCGCTGTGGTTGGTGCACGGAACGCAAGCGTCACTGAGCCGACCTTGCCAAGGCGTATTAATTTATAGCTTAAAAACTAATAAACCACACTCAACCACTAAACACGCAGGGAGGGCAAACGAGACTATCGGCTGGATGTTGGTGGGGAAATACATTTATTGTAGAACGACTTTTGAACGAGTCCCATCGCAGTAATAATAGTAAATGAATGATGAGAACCGAAAGCGCATCCCTCTGATGAAACCTGATTGGGGTACCACGCACGTGATGGGACCGAGGGAAGGACACGTTTAATGGTTCAATTTCATACGTACAGAATAAAGAAACGTTCACTACCGTATGACTCAACAGAGAAAATGGCCGTATTTTCTTTCCGTTTCGAATAACCAACATAACGTATAATAGTGCGCCCGATGAAAGCGACGGCTGGTGAGGTGTGGTGTCATCAAATATGTCCGAAAAAGCATGTCTATAGTTTTATATTTTCCGGGGCTCTTCCTTCGAAGAAAGAGTAATATTTTATTTTCTATAAACTTTATTACGAACCATCTTAAACACTGGATCTCTCGGGTTTGCTTTGTACTACCCACCGGCCGTTAACTAGATCATAGTTTACCGATTCGATCGTCGATCGTGACATGAAAGGAAGCAAAAATATGAGGGTAAAGTTTATGCTATTGTTTCTTTCATTTTACTGTCGCTTGCTTGCGAGAGTGGTTTGCGATCTGCAACTCCATGAAACCTTAGCCGAATTATCCGGCAGACCGCGGACTGTCTTGGTAAGACACTGGCCACTACGAGCAACCCGATTCGAGGGTACGCACAGGACACGAGAAAACAGAACCAGGGGGAGTCAATATCATAAATAACACACACCAAACAACACCAGAGAGAGAGACAGAGAGAGAGAGAGAGAGGGAGAGAGAGCGAGCGAGAGAGAGAGACGTAAAAAGTCCTAAAAACGTTTGCCTAGCTCGAGCTCCTTCGCCATTTTCTTCACGTGTGTTAAACATTACAATTTAAAGCTCTGCCGCGACCACAAACACAAACACTGCCAACATTCAACGCAAAGTGTCGGGAACGGTGCTTCGAAAAAGGTCCTCCTATCGTGGGGACAAATATCTCGACCGATCTGACTCAACGACTTTGCGCGGGTGACGTGGCTCCGGATCTACTTCCGGAAGCGTTGAAGTGGCTCTCCGCTGCCACCGTTCGCTCCACCGGAGCTGCTACTCGCCCCTGCGCCGCTGTCGGAGGCCGTTTGGCAACCTCCGAGCGCGGCCGATGCCGACTGCCGTCGGTTGTTACGTTCCACGGCTTTGGCCGATATTTGCTGCGAGCTGCGGACCACGTTCAGGTAGACGGGCCGGTACAGGGGAGCCACGTCCCGGTGCTCGTTGTCGCTCACGTTACACCCGTCGTACACCTCACCGAGCAGAAACTCCGGACCGATGTAGATGCCGCCTTCAACGTGGTCGATGGCCACATCTGCGAAAGAAAACGTGTTCTTTAAGAAGCGGACAATCGATCGGGCGGGCCATTCTGATGAAGACATGTCCTGCTGTGTTTCTTTGCGCCTCGTCCTAATGCCCGCCTGATGGAGAGCGCTAACATTTCGTTTCGGGTTTTGGACGAAAAAGGACGTAACGGTCGTAAAACTAACAAAAACCTATCCGCTCTGTCCGCGTCTGAAGGGTCAAGAGCAGGATGTGAACCCTTTTTCATTTATGGCGTAGGGTTTTGGGTCGTTTAAAGTAATCGCACACGGGACACCATAATCTTCCCGAAACGGAACAGATTGAATGGAAGGCACGGGATCTGGCTTTGGTAAACGGTTTATGGGCATTAAAACGGATTCCTTTCAGGCAAGTGTGATCACATCACTCAATGATAAGGAAACGAAGCACAACAGCGTCTTCAATAAGCATATCGGGAAAAACTGACGAAGAACCGACGATGTTTCGCTTTGCTATCAAATTTGTGGGGAATATTATCTTACCTATTTCTAAACTTTGGATCTTACTTATTCATTATTCACCTAACACCAAAAGGTAAGTTTCACTGTTTTAAGCAGCGATTCAAATAGAAATGAAACAATATTTCTCCCGGTCCCCCTACAAACGTCCATTTCATGGTCCGTTTTCTGTGCGGCTATGCGCAAATTGCTTCGTCTGGTGAAACTTTTCCAATCTCGAAAGTGAATTATTTTAAGCTTTCCACGTTGGCTGCAACTGGCTGCCAGCGCCAGACTTCCGGCTACTTCCGGCAACGCTTACAGCGTCATCGCTTGTTACATGGCCGATTTGTGTTGCATTCAGCCACGAGGCCTCACTTCGCCTTCGCAGCATCTTACGAACCAAGCCTGGAACACAAGAACCCTGGAGCGCGGTGAAACGGACGATAAAAGGAAACGATAAAACGGATAAGGGCAGGAATAAAGGGCGCTATCGACCTGCTTGTCACCGGGTACAGGTACAGGTTGCACTGGTCTGGTCTTATGCAACTCGAGGTCCCACTACTCACCGTATCCGATGTGGGGCTGCAGATTGCTGTTCGGTATTCGGAACGGCACCGTGCCGATCGTGATGGGGAAGTTAATCTGCAAATCATCGCCCGATTTATCGAACTCCAGGCAGGCCTGATGCGGGTGGTGCGAGGAAAGGGAAAGCAAACCGGAGGCGATTAAATTAGACAACCCGTTGCAAAACCCGGGCCCGGCGGAACCGGATGTGACGCGTGGTAGAGCTGGCGGTGGATTTGTTTTCAACATTATCGAAAGTGGTTCACTGGTATTATTGAAGCCATCCGCGGTGAGCCCACAAAGAGACAGAAAGTGCGAGGGAGTCGCTTGGGGGGAAACTTGGGTATAGATTGTGTAGCAAGCTCGGAGCGAACTGGGTCCGGACCTAATCCCATGTGCAATTAATTGATCCTTTGCCGATCGGCGGCAGGTCGATGAGCAGCGGCGTCGGGACCGGAGGGGCCCTTTGGTCCTTCCCGTCAGCTATTATTTGCCCACCGCATCTGTCGGTCATTTCCGCACGAGGAACGAGGAACGGATTTAATTGATTTTTCGCGCGGTTTTCCGGGTTTGGGAAAGTAGGTTTTTTTCGCACAACGGCGCGATTTCGATGCCACGGATTTGCACCGGTTCCTCGCGCACTGCGCATTAGTTTGTTCAGTGGACATTTTCTTTGTCATGCAAAGGAAACATATAAAATAGGAAATTAAAATACTAGATTTGATCTAGTATTAACATTGAGTTACAAATTACGACGAGTTACAGTTTGAATAAATGGCAGTCTTAAGGAAATGAAAACCCGTAATAAACAATTCAGAGTGCACAGATGAGTTGGAAGAAGCGGCCCCGTAACAACTGCCAGTCAAACAACCGCAGCCTGGTCGTGGTCCTTAAAAGCATAATTTGTGATGCATTCAGCTACGCTAACCGCAATGGCACCGTGGATGGCACTCCTGTATTACGCACACCACGGTCACTCCCTGGCAGAGTGGGCCGTCATCGAGCCTGTAAGCTTTTAACCCGGAACCTCGCTGGAGCTCTACACTGTAGGCATAAGGGTCATTAGACTCTTAGGTACGGTGCGGTGCCCATGCACCTCTGCGAATGACGGCGTTGGCTGCGGTTTTGAGGAGAATCACTTGGCACTGCACTTACCACGAGGGTGTAGTAGATCTGTGCCAATCGACACACGCCCATCATGGTGGTCGGCACGGTCGGGATGCGTAGGCTCGCGCACGTATCCTGCCGCTCGTTCGGGACCACCGTTTCGCCCTTGTACTCCACCACCAGATGCTGCACCTCCTTCGTAACGCCCAGGACGCCGCGCTCGACGAAGAACTCGCAGTACTGCAGCAGGCGTACCTTCAGCTTGACCGCTTCCTCGCCCTGATTGTCGATTATTGATTTCAGCTTCAGCGTCTCGCCGCAGCAGAAGGCGGTCCGGTCGAGGGAACAGCTGTGGGGAGCCAGGTGTACAGTGTTAGTCACGGCCAGTCCTGATAGGTTAGGGTGGTGGTGCAGGATATCTCCGACACAACGCCGATGAAATGAATGCTAGCTGGGAGGTTTCGCTGTTGCAAATCCCACAGTGGCAAACTATTAGCGCCAACCGAATATACCCCACCAGAGCCTAGTGAGGCGGCTCAGAAGTGAAATGGAAATGCTTTTCCCGAGCGGTCGCTCAATGTTCACTCAAATCACACTCGGGAACAGGTGGCTCAAATGTCACTACAATTTGCTGGATTGCGAGTCTAGAGCTGTGTATGAAAGCGACAGGGCTAGAGATCAATTGGCTTAATTGAGCTTTGTGTGACCTCGGAGCACCTGCCGTTGCTAACGCCACGTTAGCAGTCGCATTAGTCCTGTGCTGTGAGCGAGCTCGTTTCAAATATGCTTCCATTTGCAGTACCTTCAGGAAGCGTTTTGTTCCCCAAAACGCAATTTAAAATGTCTCCCACGGTACCTGGCACATTTGCGCGATGGCAATGAATTGGTTTTTGTCAAAATTGGGCAAACTCAATTTGGTGCCGCTGAATGGAATCATTTATCTCCACACTCATGGAAGAGGTAGTGGAACGGGCCACGGTTCCGACCGGAAACTCACAATTTAACCCCAAGGCCTGCAAAGGTCACGACGGCCGGCCCAGCCCCGTTCGGAGAGACCTCTCGAACAAGGAGAAGAAAAGCAGAACATCGAAAAACCAAATAGCAGGACGGACTTACCTCAGCGTGACGGGACCCTTGGCGCAGCAGAGGCAGCACCGCACCTTCTTGTCCTGCCCCGACACCGGTTTCTGCAAGTAAAGCGATCAAGTTGAGGCAATCAGGAGTCAGCAACCGCTCGGAAAAACTGTTTCTCCGCCACCGACACTAATCAAATGAACCGGTCTGGGTCCTTCCGTTCGTTCAGCGCTGGTGCTGCTGCTACTGAGTGGGCTTAATTTTGCGGCCCGATAATAATCTACTCACTCAGTGGCAAAGTCACTGGAGACCGCCCACCGGACCGCCGCACTTACCAGATATTGCTCGTCCATGCAGTCTATGTGTGGTCCGATGATGGTGAAGTACTTGATTCCTTGTGGTGGCGAAGCGTACGGTATGTCAATCGTAACCTAAACCGGACCGAGGCCAGCCCGAGTTCGGATGGTGTGTTTGTGAAGGGAAAAAGAAAGACAATGAGATAGAGAGAGAGAGAGAGAGAGAGTAAGTGGGTACACGATGCCAGAGCTCAAGCTGACCAGGACGAACAGGTGGGTCGGTAAATGGTTAAGATGTATTTTAAAAATTCATGTTGCTGGTTATTTTTGCTTATTTATTCCATTTTCGTCACCAATCCATTAGTCCTATGAATTCATGTCCTACATCCAAGCACGAAACCCTTACTGTTTCTATCATATCGCATCACATTACGAAGTTTAGTCGTTGGCAAATACTGTGTTGGAACTTATTAGACTTAATTATACTAAACTTCGAAACAATATTTATCAACATTCATCAAAATGCTTGCTGAACTACTTATTCATCCGCCCTTTATACTGCATCCGGAGGGTTTAACAGGAATGTGTAAGGAGTGTTACCAGATGAGTACGGGTACGGTCTGTGGGGCATACTTTGTGTCATCACAGCTGGCCAACCGTTGCGGAAAAGGCGGACTTGTCACCGAGTTGTTGAGAAAACTAGACTTTTCGGATCCGGCTCCACTAGCCCACCGGATGGCGTGCTATTTACAAAATCATAGTTACACAACAAAATGTTTCGACATTACCCAGCAAGTTCGAAGTAGCCGAGCGCTTCCGAGGCTCGATGAATATTGAATCAGTTCCGTGAAACGCTCCGTTTCGGACGAAAATTAACGGATCGACGGATCTGGTTGTGACAAATAATCCCCGCCCAAAAGCTGTGTCGAAGCGAATCGATCGCGTCCGGATGGCGGGTCAAATTATTGTCCACTGTAAAGTGATGTCATCACGTCGTTACTGCACTCGGCGACTCGTTTCAGGTAACCCTTTCGGACACGGCGATCGATAGAAAGTAACGTTCTGTCGGTAATGAATTATCCATTGCCCCACACTCTCTGACATGACACTCTTCAGTGCCATTTTCTCAAAACCGGGCGGCTGACATCATTATGGGGCCACTCAGCCCTAGAACCGGTGCCCAAAATGGCTTCCGTTCTTTTCTTTTTGTGTGGCCCAAAATTCGCTCCATCGACCGCTTGTCACCAGCTGGCGACTTTGCGGCGCGAGCATAAATCTCGCTTGGCTGCGATGAAGGTGGCGAACGAATTGTAAATCAATCACAAAAATGGTCTGGTGATTGGATTTTTGCTCACTGCGCGAAGAATCGACTCATGCAAAGTTTTCTCGAAGGAATGGTTGTGGGAAAACGGCGGGACCTCTGCGGCCAAGGGCCTAGGGTACCCCATCTTCTAAGCCTCGAGCAAAGGAGGGAGCAGAATAAATGTTTTATACTCTCGCGGATGCTGCGAAAGAGTGTCACGTTATCGCAGGAGGCGTATGCTTGTAGAGCTTTCGGACACAGCGCACACTTTGCACAGGGCACATGTCAAAAAGGGAGCGAGCTAAACCGCAGGACTCGATAGTCGTAGCCGGTGAGCCCTGCGCTTTTTTCCGCAAGCGATGAGAAGTGTCCTCGATCGATAGCGAGGTTGGCCGGTGGGATGGGCTGATATGTTTCAATTGTCGGCCAACGGGCCAACGTAAATCGGCCCGGCCCCGCCCCTCAGCTCCCAGCGCAATCCTCCTCTAAGGACACCGCGTTGGTAAAGCGTTTTTATTAGCATTATTATTCGACGGCATGTCGCCACACAGGCTCTGTGCCGTGTTGGGTCGAGTGGCTGGAAATGCGCAGGTGGCACCTGATGTGAGTGAGTTTTCATGTTAATTTACTCTATATTACGTCCCGGTTGCCAAGGTAATGGGAAACGGCGTACGTCGGCGCCGGAGTGTCGCTTGTGCACCTTGTCTGTCTGGCTGTCAGTCTGATGGCCGACTGGCTGGTGGAAATGGTGGGAATCAATTTTCAATCCTTTTTCATGACTTTCTCCAATCTACTAAACCCTCTTCATCATCGGCGGCCAGTGCCACCGAATGGGGTCCCTCTACGTCCGTCGTCAATCTGTCGTTGCTTAGGGTTGCCGGATTAGGGCGATAACAAAGGACGACCCTTCTGAAAATTCCCACCTATGGCCCGGCGATGCTCTTACCTTGACGAAATAACGGATGTAACAGGCACGTGACTCGAAGCTACAGGGCAGGTTGGTTTCGGGAATGTTGAACCGGAACGGGAACTGATGCTGGCCACGTACAAGCACCGGGACGCTCACGTCCAGACCATCGCCGGCCCGCTCGCCCCAGATCACGGCCCGCTCGTCGATGTAGATCTGGTCATCCTTAACCTACATTTTGTTTATTTTGTGACGTTTTTGTAAAAAAAGAGGGACCAAACACGGTGCGTGAGATTTGGTGAGGGCTGTGGAGGATCGAGGAATGGGTTCCGGCACAGCTTCATCACGGGATGATAAACGGTAATCAAAACGACGCTTTGACGGGCTAAGAGACAAACAGAACGGACAGAATTCATAGGGGGGTGCGGGACACTTTGTTTAAAATGTTTAAATTTAATTGTTTAAAAATGAAAAGGGGAGTGTGCGAACAGATACGCAAAATTGAAAAGTTTTCCTGTAAACAAAATTGATCGCAATTCCAGCGTGTCCATCCGCTCCGCTATTTATTTGCAGCTGTTTTTTAACAACATTTTGCCTTTTGCTTTTGACTAACGTTCCACTTTTTGGTTGATTGTGCCCAAAAAAAAGGATTTCCAATTTATAATAAGTATGCAAATCTCACAAAAAATGCAAAACGTTTGGTCGTGATGCGGGACGGATCACGATACTCGGTTAGAAAAAAAAATGAACAAAAGAACCGGAAGCAGCATAAGCCCAGAGCACCCGGTCCCGATCCAACGACCATCGCTTGGGCACGTTAGCATAATGCGCATTTCGCAAGGCCCTCGGACCCTTAGCCAAGGGCGGCCAGTGCTGTGGGAACCGGACGGAGCTTGGATTAGCTGATGAGTGAGCAGCTTTCGGAATGAATGTCTACATTCAAAAAACGTTGGCCACTCACTCAATCGCTTCGCACCGACCGATCCGTCGGGCGGTGAAGCAAGTGTAGTGTTTGAAGAGTGTTGGCACAAACATCGGGATTCGCATAACACTGAACTATCAACTGGCCAATGCCGCTGACTCACGGCCGACGAATAACGGGCTTTTAGATGTTGCAACATTGTACAATTTCAAGGTTATAAACGAAACAAAAAATGACTGCGCGTTGCGGGTTTTACGTCCTTTTTTCACAAATGAGTGGGATAATGATGGTTCGGAGTTTGACCGATGAAAAGAATATTCCCCATAAAATATTTTTGCTTAAAGTGGTTTGAATTACTTTTACTGAAAAGAATATATCTCTTTTTTCTTTTCGTTTAATTACGGTAAAAAAGTCGAAAGCGAATCGAGTAGTGTGAAGTGTTTGGAAAAGTTTCTCCTTGGAGTATGAACGTCAGGTAAATTGTACATGTCCCGCGGGTGGCGGAATTACGTGCCTGTGCAGCATGTGGCCGTAATGAGGCCGCTTTTTCCTTACACGAAACCATTCAAGAGCAAGAAATTAACTCCACCCTGCATACAAATGGACCCGTAATGTAACGGTTTCCATTGCTTTTGCGCGACAATTTGCTTCCTCAATTTCACCGCTTTGGCCCCAAAACTATACAACTACGGCTTGTGGGTAATTTGAACTTTGGGCACTTTCCAAAACTACCCTCCCGGAACTGTCATTAATTTGGCCGCTCGCCCAGAACCACCCGGAAGGCGCGAGCAACTTTCGGCGCAGGTCCCATTAAACTTTACCCAAAACCGGAAGCGTAAGGGACACTTACAAACGGTTTGTGGTCGACACTGCTGCGCCACTTAACAAGATTTTCCGGTCCAGCCCATTTTTATTGGTGATTGCGGTATTGGGTCGAAAATTTTCAATAATTCCTTTTTGGAGGTACAAGACAAAATTGGAACCAGGGTTTCCAGTTAACGAACAGACAAAGAGTCTGCGACGAAAGTGAATCAAATCTTCCCCAAACGTAACACGCCCGGAGCCAGACATCGGTGAAGAATCGGTCTTATAAAGCCCAACCCAAAACACAAACAGCGGACACAGATTACTTGTGAGCCGGGTACAGTTCGATGTGTTCATCCCGTGCTCCTGGTGGTAAAAGTATGTTTTAACGTTGAACTCAAAAACAACACACCCACAGCGTATCTGATTTATGGTTCGGCGAGAAAAACGCTCTCGCAATTCGCAATTGTTTCGTTCGTTTTTCTGGCAGAGAAGGGGGTGGTCGATGGGAAGGGAAACATAAACGCCACAGCGCCGAAGTTGTTTACCGTTTAGCATGAAAAACTTGGCCACAAACTCGCTCGCGGAAGGACTTTTGGGATGGGTCTGTCGAAAGTGGGGCATAAAAATGGGAGACAAAGGTACGATCGACACACGGCGGGGACACGTGACAGGGGCAGGGATTGGGTGGCGGTTGGCGGGGGACGTAATTACCGTTCTTTTGTCTCCGGACACAAACACCTTCCACTCGACGTGAGCTTTGCCCCGCAGCTGCAACCGGATGGCTGTGAAGAGAGATAGCGAAGGGTGTTGTTATGTTAGGGGAGCATTAGGGTGCAGCATAACCGGGAAGACCGCGGCTTTCGTTCTCCTCCGCGCACGATCGGTGGGCGCGGGGACATGCCGCCAACAAACATGCCAACGATGTAATGGGAAGTAATGGGAAAATTTTCTACAAACACGAACGTATGTTTGCTTTTTACAGCACATGGTTGAGTTCGCTGTGCCGTCAGTATATGGGGCGCTGGCTTTACCTGGACCATAAGCTGTTCACTTTCTATAGCGGCCGACAATTTTTGTTTCTATTTTGTTTCTTCCAATGATAAAGTAAAAATAATACCGAAAAAAGAAAAGCAATGTAACATTCGTTTTAACTAAACAAACTACATATAGCTATTACGAAATAAACGAAAGAATAAAACGACTCTAGCGAACCTTACTGTCACGTGTGCTCTGGTCGCTCATCATTATTCTGATTCAAGCCGAAACAGCGACAGCATGCCTGCTCAGAAGGCATGTTTGATTCTTCGGAGCACGAACATGGCCGAGCGCATGTTAGCGGCCCGCCATTGTCACTCCCAGCCGTTCCGAGACATGGGAATTCCAACCGGACCCGAAATTCTGACTGCTTCCTGGCAACAAACACTGACACCGCACCGTCGCCCAGATATTGCCGTCTGAGGTGGCCGTCGAATGTGTGTCCTTTCTTCCAACTTGCCAACTCCCGAGAAGGTGTTCCGAGAGGCCAAACTTACGATTAGAACAGGACCCGCCACGCAAGGGCCACCTTGTTTGTGAGAAGACAAGGTCGGGTTAACCACGAACCGAGACAACCCCCAGAGCGATGGCATTCGTGTCATTGTAGGAAGAGGGTTGCCCACACCTCCGAAAAAAGGCCTCATGCATCATGCTGCCCAACCGGCAGCCTTGTTTAAATTTGTTCACGATAAAGTTACCACCAAAGTTGACGTGGGATGGCACACTGTCGGGGAAATCGGGCGAAAGATTCAGAACGGGCGAAGACATAGGCCTCAGACTTTGGTCTAGTTTCGTTGTGCGAACATATGTTAGATGGGCCGGGGTGGGCCGAGATTGCACACGACCCGCCGACCGGGTTGGGTTGAAAGGTGAATTGGGTTCGGGAAAGGTTTGCCGAACGGATTTCGGTCCAGAGGCGAATTCTCGCTTCTTCTTGATCTTGATCCTTGTCAGCATTATCACGTAGGATGGATTCCAGTGATTGGAGAAAACGGTTTCGAGCTGTCTCGGTGTTTACATTTGTTTCTTCGGCTGCAAAATGCTGGTTCCGCAATTCTGACCGACAAACGGTTTTGCTAGATCCGAATGTCGGCTGTATTAGGGTGAAGAATGTAATTTTCTCTGGAAGTCAAGAAGGCGACCCTTGCGAACCTTTCATGATCGATTATCCAGCGAAAGTAACACAATTTGTGCAAAAGTTAGGACGTGTCATATACGTGACATTTCCCAGTGCGCCGTCCCGCTCAAGTGACTCGCCCGCTACGGGGTGAGCCCCCGTCAGGAGTTTGTTCAGCCGCTTCCCACGGGGTTTCCAGCCAGTCACCGTCACGTCAAGTGAACCCAGGGAGTATCCTAGTATTATTAAGGCCACCGGTGTGGCCTATGGGCTAGGGCGGTCGCTCCCTGGAGGGAAGCCACCCGTAGACATGCCCGTGCACTTAGGGGATACTTACACTTTAGCTTGAAATTTTCCGTCGTGTGCATTATTACCCGCCCGGAGAGCACTTCGCCCGCGTAGTAGTACTCCTTGTCGAGTCGGATGTCGAGCTCTTTGATGTAGTCCATCGTTGGGTCTTAGATTAAGGGCGGGCAACGAGCGAACCGGTGGCCGACGACGGTGCGAGATGTGATCGTTTTTTCGTGACGGGATCGCTGCTTTAAAAACTGCTACGCTGCGTGACGGTCCGTGCTTTTCCCTTTTTTCACTTCACTTCCCGTCCAGTGTGGCCTCTGTGGCGTCGATCGCTGACTGTTGGGTGCAGAGAGTAAAAACGAAAATGAATCCCCGTTTCGGATGTACCAGCTGAAATGGGGCAAGTAAAGAGGCAATTGATGGCAAATTTGAATGCATCGCGAAATTAATAATTAGTGATGAGATTCAACTGTACTCCTCCCAAACCGAATGGCGGCTTCCATGAATATTTAAGGTCGGCGAAGCGGGCCGGTGAATATGTCCGAGCGCCATTAATGACTGTCGTTTGCGTAAAATATTTCAATACCCATTTGAAAGTCATCACGGCGATAATCATTCTAAAAACACACTAAAAAAACACATCACAAGATGACGCTAATGTGGACACGATTAATTACTCCATAAAACGTGTATGATGGAGCACGATGGAGGCGCCTGGTGTTTCACAGAAACCGGAAAAAGAGCACACTAACGTTTGTCCTCTACAAAAGAAGGAATCCTTTCAACGCTCGGGAACTCAATAATGTGAAATTGAATTTCTATTAGGCCGTCAAAAATGGGTTTCATTTACCCTAATTACGACTGCCGCTAGCTGGGCCAAAGGTTTAAAGTAATAGAATCAGTAAACTGAAAGATTTGTGGCACCATCACAGTGGAAAAGTAAGGCAAACGAGAGGCTTTTCTTCCCCCGGTACCAGCGTGAGGGAATACTAGAAATGATTGGAGCAAAAGTTAGTCAAAACACTCACAATACACCACGAAAAGCAACGCCCGTCTGTGGGGGGCGCGATGTTCGTGGTCGATACGGCACGAAAGTAATAGGAAAGAAAAAAACGGAGGAAAGCCCCCAAACTGAGAGATAAAAAAACAATTATCCTTTATGCGGTGGCTTCGGGCACGGAGAGGGGCTGAAGATTTGCTGAACATTCCTCATAAAGTAAGGTACAAAGGGATTCAAAGTTTCCATCTGAAGGAACAATTTTCATTCGCCATAGAAAAGCAGTACTTACAAGCCGGGAGTGGACCCGAAAAGTGTGCGGAACTGACCCGGGGACTGACTCCACGGTGGTCCGGGAGCTCTTCCGGAGTCGTCGGGGTACGTAAGCTGGGAAACATAATCATAACAAACGCCAGGGCATGGGGGAAAAATCCTCGAAACGGTGCGAAACGGAGGAACACGGGTGCCGCAGCATCAAAAACAATTTGAAACACGAAGAAGAGATAAAGAAAATGGCCCAAACGGCCACCGGTCTCGTTGTTAAGTGAGTGCGGAGAAAAAGGTAACGAAACAACAACACACCTTAGATGTCCGGTTGAAAATTTATCGCACCATTTACGGGTTGTTGGGTCGTTTCTGTTTTCGCAATTTTGTTACCCACACGGAACAGAGCTGCTGACTGAAACCGTGCCAAAAGAAACCATGGACATAGCAGAAGAATAATGACATCACAATCGATCCCGGCTCAGCGCGTTCGAAAGTGTACAGCGCGACAACAACAACCGGTACACCGAGCGTTCATTACGCCGGGTTGTTGTGTGGGAAACTTTTCCGGTGTCAGCACAGAAATAGAGAGAGAGAGAGAGAGGGGGGGGGGGGGCAAGGGGAGATCAAAGGGGACCGCTACTCGGCAACTTTGGGACACGATTTCCGGTATCGCAATATTTGATGTAAGCAAAGCGAGGAGAGCGAACGAGAGCGTTTGGGGAAAATTTAATTTCACTTCAGCCACGAAGCCCGCAAGGAGCGAACGGGGAAGGTGGTTGATGAATGTGCTCTCCTCGCTTGTTTTGAGTGGTGTTTTGTTGCTTCAAAACGATTTCCTTTGGCGCGGGAATTGATTAATCTACCAGTCTACGCTTTTGTGCCGGGCGCCGGTGTAAACTGAACGTGTGACCGAAGATGAAACGAAAGTTAACAGGATGTTGTCATTTTTTTGACGCAAAGCACGTACGAAGGAAAAGGAACAGCCGGCACAATGCTTAAAAGTCACTCTAACTCAATTAGGCAGCAGCAAAATTGGAAAAGTCGGATAACAAAGTGTCGAGTGCTGTAACTTAAGTCTGGGGTTTTCCGTCAAAGTCAAACAATGCTCAAGAAGAGCGAAAGCTCACAGGAAAAATTCGCTCCGAAATCAGTGCTCTACATTCGCGGCACCGTAATATGGCACGCGCGGCAATCATTTGTGGAATGTGGAATAAAATCGTGCGTCTCGACCATCGAAATTAAATCTTCCAAGAATCCGGGGGCCTGCGACGCCGGTTTCATGATTTCTTTTTCTCTGGCTCCGCAGAAGAAGATCGTTAAATTTAGCTTATTTAGCTTCGCTCTGCAACAGCTTTGCTGCGCCGCTGGAATCTGGCTCTGGGGCATGAAGTGTGCCTGAAATTGTAATCCAAATCGGATCCGAAACCACGACATCTTCGGCTTCGGCAAACAGCCGACACGATGCCTCATCGGCAAATGACTCACCGGTATCGGCAAACAGTGGGGAAAATAAAACGAAGCACATCTTCGAAGCAGAAAAAGTTGTCCCAGGCTCCCTTGTAACCCCATTTCTGCCGGGCAATAGTTTTCGCGCCGACAATCACATTCAGGATTCATTCAGTATCGTAAATGTTTGTGACGTCTCTGTTTACCGCACTAGTGGCGTGAACCGGAACAGGCTTTACATCCCCACCATTTACCCTGCCGCCCGTTTTTCGGTTTTTCTCGAACCCAACAAGGTGGTTGATGCGGGCGCCCATATGTCCCGCATATGGGCGGAGAAACCCTAGCAGTGACTGCATGACGGTACTTTTCCGGGGGGACCGACGAATTTTGGTTTATGAGCCAATCCGAGCCCACACGGGTACCACCACACGGAGATTGCGTTTGGGGCTTTCGCTTGGACCACCATGGGATGGAGGCTGATTAAATTGGCTTTTGTTTGTCCGCAGTGTTCGCTCTCTATGTGTCCCTCTCATTCTCCAGCAAAATATTGTTAGAAATTAAGGGCCGCCAGGATCAGAGGACAAAGTTTCACTTCCTGCACCGAGCAGAGCAGCGTCTAAATGGTAAAGGTTGCGACACTGGCCAGCCATGTGCAGCGAGTGTCCTAAATGGCACAACCATCATCCATCGGCCATCCATTTCATCGCTCAGGCGACTCAGGCAGAGTCCATAATAAATAACGTCGAGTTAAATTTAATTCCCGGAAACCAAATAGTATCCTCGGTCGGCGGGACGTGAGCAGATGGTCAGCTCAAATTTGCTTGGTCCTGCTTTTGATCGGACGTATGTGGCGGAAAGTCGGAGAGCAAAAGCGTCCTTAAAATGCCCCAAAAAGGCAGGTTCTGTGCGCATTGCAAGGGCGACTTCCGGCTGGCGCCCCGGTAAATGTCACCGGTGATGGCGCGGGAACGTGACTGTTTAATGCACCGGCGAAGGCGCTCCTCGGTCGTCGAGGACACGCTCACATCGGGCCGGCCGCAGGCTATCAAGTAAAACGGAAACGCTTGGCGCCGGTTCCGGTGGTGGTGAAAGGAATTTTGACATTCTTCAGCCAAATGGTATGCAATGGCCATCGACTTCACCTGGCACGGAGCACGGTGTTTGCTGTGGGGAGGCACGATTCAGGAGATTAGCCTCCGGGCGAATGGCGTTGCCGCGGTGCACTTCCGACGTGTTCCGGACGGGAAGATGTGTACCAACCGTGGATGTCCTAGACACGCCGCTTGCACTAAGGCGTGTTACAGGATGCGCAGTCACGAACAGCAGGACGGAAATATAAAAACGGTGTGGCTCAAAAAGGCAAATAAGTTAATGGACATTTGGGAATCTTCATTGAGATAGTCCTAATTATCATAAAAGAAGGGGAAACATAATAATAAATGTTTCATTTCAACTACCATCACTGCACACATAAAGCATATGCTCGCGTTCGCTTTCATCAGCATTGCAAAAATATAACGTTTAAAATGTAAACATTTCAAAATTAATTACCACTCATCCGTTTTCCACTAAAAAAAGGCGGAAAGAAAAATGAACCACCTCGCATGGACATGACGCTCCGCAAACTCGGTCACACACAGCAAAAAACAACACCCAACTGCAACCGATAGCTCTGCCCCGGGACTGGTCACCGGTGTCCGCGTTTCGTCAGACGTGTCCTTGCACATCAAAAATGCATCTCGCACCTTCGCCGCGTTAATCGAGCGTCAGCTGGGGGCCGCTTATGAATATTGATCAACGGAAAGTTCCCGGGTCGTCTTGCCGCGGAGCGACCATGTGAGCGGTTTTGCGGTTTGCGCAAAGGATTGCCGGCGTTTTCTCGCAAACACATTCTTTGCACAGTACGGTTTATGTTGAAGACAGCGCGAACTCAAGTGCCAGCAGCAGCACTCGCCAACGCGACGAGCCAGAGTATTCCAGGGGCCCATTCACCCTGTACTTTTCCGCCGCGGATTACCATCGTGAAGTGGTAAGCCAATCATCGTGGCCCCACCCACCGACCGACTGGTGCCAGTTCGCCTCGTCTCGGCGTTAAGAGTTCAGCAAAAGATGGATTTCTCTGACATTCGCAGTCGCGGGTGAAGCCGAGTGGTTCGCCCGTGGTTCAGCACGAGAGTTGGCGTACAAAATTGACAGACTCGCCGTGATTCGTTGTGGGCGAGGCTGCTAACGGCACACAGGGCTCAGTACAGATTGAGCTTTCAACAGTGACGGGAGACAAAACCTACCAACAATGTTACAATCGAACAATGGAAATAATTATGTACGAATGGTTCGAGACACACAAGCTGCGGAAGTGACGAGCGATTCAATCGGTTCTATTGATTGGCGGTTTTGATGTACGATAGACAGTGCTCTAGCCGGAAAAGATGTTAGAGATGTAAATCAAATGTAACTTTGCATAAATTGTTTCGTGTAATTACATTAGCTAGCCGCTTTGTGCATAACACAACGCAATTTACATGGCCGTCCAACAAAATTCAATTTATCCATCACCACCGAGGATGGGCTTACGATGGATTCGCGCACAAAGCAGTTTATCAGTGGGTTTTATGCAATGAAAGTGGTGCATTATTTTCCGGTGGTCTGGTAATAATGTTCGAACTTTTGCCCAATAATTACTCATAACTCCATCGAGGGGCATTAATCCTGAGCTCGCAAGCTGCGCAAAGGCTGGGTGGCCACGCTGGGTGATGCGGTACACGAAATGAATAAAGTTGAACGATTATTAATAAATTGTCATCCCCATTGCATTGGCCGGCTGTATTTTCGGAGAATAAGAGACAAAAAAATCGACGAGCTGTAGTGCATGACAAACGTGTCGGCCGATAAATTTGCGTGCCCTAATGGGTCGATACGGGGCGTTCTTCGATTTGTTTCTGGGGCACTAGGTTTTTGTTTATTTCCGAAGGGACGAATCAACTTCAGTCGTTGCCACAGAACCAGTGCGCTGGGAAGACCGGCAACCCAAAAAATGATACCCAAAAATATGCACAACATCCCACGGTCGGGTTCAGGGTCTTGGACCCCAGTTTGGGTTACGATCGTATGAATCCGGGCGAGATGCACAATCAAACTTGGGTCGAGATAAAGGAAGACGCTGACCGTCGTACGGTGTCCCGGGCATGATGTGTGGCGTGCGTGACACCGAGCGGAGCATTAATTCACCGAAGCAGAACCGCACCGAAGCGTGGGGAAATAAAGTTTCATCGAGTCCCGGGCGGTCACAAGATGCTGTTGCTTCTTGCCGCCGGCCCGTGGGGCCGGACCGCGTGAAAAGACGCAAGGATCAATTCGCAGATAACGGTAGTGTTGGTTTTAAATTGTTAACCAACGGAATTGTAAAAACTAGAACGT